>NW_006921647.1:756383-765249 GCF_000298275.1 Orycteropus afer afer | reverse complement strand
TGCTGTCAGATGGATCTTGGCTCAAGGCAAAGAATACCAGAAAGATGTTTACTTGTGTTTTATTGACTATGCAAAGGCATTTGATTGTGTAGATCAGGATAAATTATGGATAACATAGAGAAGAATGGGAATTCCTAAACGCTTGATTGTACTCATGAGGAAACTGTACCTTGACCAGGAGGCTGTCATTCAAACGGAACAAGGGGACACTACGTGGTTTAAAATCAAGAAGGGAGTGCGTCAGGGTTGTATCCTTTCCCCATACTTACTCAATTAGTATGCTGAGCAAATAGTCCAAGAAGCTGGATTATATGAAGAAGAATGTGGTATCAGGATTGGAGAAAGAATCATTAACAACCTGAGATATGTTAATGATACAACTTTGCTTACTGAAAGTGAAGATGACTTGAGGCACTTACTGATAAAGATTGAAGAATACAGTCTGCAGTATATTACACCTCAATATAAAGAAAACAAAAATCCTCACAACTGGACCAATAAGCAGCATCATGATAAATGAAGAAAAGATTGAGGTTGTCAAAGAATTCATGTTGCTTGGTTCTACAATTGACACCAATGGAAGCAGCAGTCAGGACATTAGATGATGTGTAGCACTGGGCAGGTCAGCTGTGAAGGAACTGTTTCAAGTGCTGAGGAGCAAGGATGTCTCCTTGAGGACTAAGGCACACATGACACAAGCCATGATATTTCCAATCACCGGGTATGCATGTGAGAGCAGCATAATGAATAAGGAAGACCAATGAAGAGCTGATGCTTTTGAGTTGTGGTGCTGGCGAAGAATGCTGAAAGTCCCATAGACTGCAAAAAGAACTAAGAGATCTGTTCTGGAGGAAGTGCAGCCGAAATGCTCCTTGGAAGCGAAAATGGCCAGACTTCATCTCACCTACTTTGGTCATGTTGTCAGAGGGTACCATTCCCTGGAGCAGGATGTCATGCTTGTTAAGGTGGAGGGTCGATGAAAGAGGGGAAGGCCTTCAACAAGATGGATTGACACTGTGGCTGTGACAATGGGCTCAAGTATAGCAAGGATCGTGAGCTGGCGCGGGATCAGGCAGTGTTTCGTTCTGCTGTGCATGGGATCTCTATGAGTCGGAAATGACTCGACGGCACCTAACAACAACAGCATACTAGCTACTCTTTCCAAATATGAGACAATCAAACTGAACACAGATCGGTACAAGCCCACAAGGACAGAACACACTACAAGGAAACAGAAAGGAGAGAACGTGAATATTCTCACAAATCATTGTTTACCTAAGCTAAACAAAGCTTTTAGTAATGTGGGCAATCAATAGTTGATGGGAAAGTGTTATCAAAATAAATATCTAAATAATATCAATAACCTCCTGCCATTTACTGCATACTCTCTGATCCAGCACTCCATGGGCACTATCTCATTTAGGGCAAAGACAATCTGTCATGCAAACATTGTCCTCATTTTACAGATGAGTAATCTGTGATTTATCCTAAATCACATGGTTTGTAAGAAGTAGAGGTATTTTGCATAATTTTGGATAGACATTTCTGGTGCCAAAGTCTATGTGCTACCTTTCTTTCCAACAAGACTAACAATAAAATTTTTTCTTAAATAGGTAAATAAAGAAACGTTGGTCACTCACTGGATTTGAACCAGAGAAATGATACTTAGATGTTAAAAATGAGAATATAATTTACTGGCACAATGTAGAGAAAAGTAATGGCTAGGCCATTTAAATTTCTGAAGTAAAGCCATGTGCTATTTGACATACGTAGTGATCTTTCTCCAAATCAATAGTCTTGCTTAACACAGAACACTTCCAGTATATGAAGCATGTCATTAGAATAACAGAAACTCAGCATCTAGTTCAAATACTACAGAATTTTAAAAACAACAACAAGATCAAAAATAATGTCTAACAGCTGCAAATGATAATAGATGCAAAATGCTGTGTATCTACAAAATGAAATTAAGGAGCTCTGGTGGTGGTTAAGGCATTTGGCTGATAAGCAAAATGGTGGTTCAAAATCACCCACCACTCCTTAGAAGAAAGATAAGGCAGTCTGCTTCCATAAAGATTTACAGCCTTGGAAACCTAGTGGGGGTAACTATGAGTCAGAAGCAACTTGATGGCAGTGAATTTGGCTTTGAATTTTATAAAATAAAGTTAGAAAAATCTACTCATTACTAAAGTCTGGCTCAATAAGATGGAAGATAATATGACTTGAAACAAATATTGTAAGTATGATTTTTGAAAGGCAAATGTTATAGGTATGACTTGAAAATGTAACTTCCCTTACTTTCACAAGCCATCCTTAGCATTTCTTCCCCATAGTAGTAAACTTAGCCTTATGACTTCTAGGAAACCATGTCCATGATTTCTCAACCACATCAGGTTTAAGCACAGGGAGTCCTGTCTTCCCCCAACACTGATTCTAGGTCAGGGTTATTGCTGTGATGTAGGCTTTGAGGCATCCACTTCTTTTCCCGTCTTTCCTGATGACACCCACTGAGTTGTTCAATGGCTCCACCAAGACATTTGTTGTCAAGCAAAACAACCTCTTGGCTATTAGTGTTTCATAAGTGAGCCACAGTGGAGCCCGTGGACCTCCCTCAACTTCTGATCATGACAAATGATGCTGTACTTCTTTCTTACATGTCTCTCCCATTTCTTTTGTGGCCCACCCTAACTCGGAACCAAACTATGAGAGAATTCTGGGAAATGTGATTCCAGATTAGATAAAGTGACTGACATAGTATGTTGTTGTTCTTGTTGTTATATGCTGTCGAGTCGGACCCAACTCATAGTGACCCCTCCTTGGGTTTCTGGTGCAGTATCACTACGGAAGTAGATTGCCCAACCTTTCTTCCAAAGAGTGGCTGGTGGGTTTGAACCACCAGCCTTCTGGTTAGCAGTCAAGTGCCTTAGACACTATGCTACCAGAGCTCTAATTATAATTGTTAACAATATAACTAAAACAATACTCTTTAGAATGTGTCCAATGGAACCTAAATGCCATAGCAATTTAATGCCCATCATCATACACTTAAGTACATAAACGGGCTTTGATTAACAGTTAAATTTTAAATCATTCTGTTTTCTTTTTGAACTTTCAGCTCCCTCATAGAATTCTGCACTAAGATAATGTGTTTATTCTTTAAAGTTCTTTTTTTTAATCAGCCTGTCATACATTACTGGGAGCTCTGGTAGCATAGTGGCTAAGGCACTAACCAGAAAGCTGGTGGTTCAAACCCACCAGCCACTCCTCGGAAGGAAGATGGGGCAATCTACTTCCGTAGTGATACCGCCTCAGAAACCCAAGGAGGGTTCGCTATGAGTCAGGCCCGACTCAACGGCACACAACAACAACAACAACATCATACATTACTACAGTAAAAAAAGACAATGTTTGTAAGTTAAAATTTTACCTCTGACTGCTACCTTTTCATGAATGAATGTCCTTACTTTGTGCAGTCCTGTTATCAATCTTGAATCTTAGGAAACTTTGTGTTTAGTGCTTTTTGTGTTCCATTTAAGAAATCTTTCTCTAATCCAAGTCCATAAAGATATTAATTGTGTTTTTTCTTTATTTGGTCTCTCACATTTTGATCTATTGAATTTTATATATAATGTGAGGTAAGAGTCAACATTCATTCCATTTTCTCTATGTGCATAGCTAGTTGACCTAAAACTATTTTCTTTAAAGATTTTCTTTTCCACACTACCTTGTGATGGAACCTTTACCATAAATCAAGTAGGTCTATTTTTGAACTCTACTATGTTTCATTTATCTATTTGTTTTTCCTTGTGCTAATAGCATAATCTCTTAATTACTGTAATTTTATAGTAAGTCTTGTTACAGGTATCAAATATAAATTCCCTAATTTGTTCCTCTATATCATTTTAGCTAATCTCAAGTTTTTGCCTCTTCACAAAGTTTAGAATTGGCTCTTTATTTAAAAACAAAAATTACTGGGGATTTTTATTGAGATTGCATTGCATCCATAGGTGAAATATTGCCTTTACATTATTGAGTTTCACAATCCATGTATGTCTTATACACTCCCACTGATTTCAGATATCTCTAAATTTACTCAAGAATATTTTATTGTATTCAGTGTAAGGAGCTCTGGTGGTGTAGTGGTTGAGGCACAAACCCAGCAGCTTCTCTGCAGAAGAAAGATGAGGCAGTTTGCTTCCATAAAGATTTACAACTTTGGAAACCCAACAGAGGTCTCTATGAGTTGGAAATGACTTCAATAGCAGTGATTTTAGTTTTCTGGCATTCCGTGTAGAGAACTTACAGATCTGTTGGATTTATTCCTTAAAATTAAAATTTTAAGGAATTTTAAGGAACTTGCAGATCTGTTGGATTTATTCCTTAAAATTAAAATTTATTTTTTTCCTGTGACCAGGAGATTCTGTTAACATTTTTATTTGGATAGAGTTATCATTGCAGTTATTAGATGGTACCACAACTGAGCAAGCATCAAGACATCATAAATTTTGAAGAATAAGTCCTAAATATAATATCAAATACTTATTGGAAATGTACCTCTTTATGAGATGAATAGGACAATTTTATTTCATTTAATTTGGGTATTCATAATTGAATAATTTTTATTGCAGGAGCTTTGGTAGCATAGTGCCTAAGGCACTTGACTGCTAACCAGAAGGCTGGCGGTTTAAACCCACCAGCCACTCCTCGAAAGGAGGATGGGACAGTCTACTTCCGTAGTGATACTGCCTCAGAAACCCAAGGTGGGGGTCACTATGAGTCAGATCCGACTCGAGGGCACATAACAACAACAACAAACAACAACAGGATAAGAAAGGCTACTTCAGGGACTTTCAGTACTTGCTGGAAGTATTATTTTTCCAAAAATTTTATTCACAGAAAAAAAGATGAGAAACGTGTTATAGCAATGTCACTCACTTATTTGAGTTCCTTTCTTTCCAAAATATTTTTTATCTATTTTCTGTCAGGCACTGTGCCAGGTGCAGAAGATATAGCAGTGAACAAAAAAGGTCACACAAAAATTCTTGCACTCATAAATGTTAATTGTAGTTATGGAGCTAGGCAATACACAAGATTTTTTTTTAAGTTAAATATATAGTATAGCAAAGTAATTATTTACAAGTACAAAAGAGAAAAAATGAAGCAGGAAAGGAGATGAGATGTGGGACAGAATGAAATTGTAGATAGAGTGGTTCAGATACATACCAAAAATTACATAGTGATCTGTCATCAGAAATTATATTTAGAGAGGTACCCTCTGATGAATCACTATGGTTCTTCAGTTTTTGTTTTGTTTTTTTCTTTCAAGAGAACAAAACAAAAAAAGGAAACCACCTGCAGTTAGAAGCAATAAAAACCCACTGTATTGAGTCAGTTCTGACTCATAGTGACCCTGTAGGACAGAGTAGAGCTGCTATAGAGAGTTTTCAAGGCTATAAATCTTTAGAAAAGCAGACTGCCATAGTATCTCCTGAAGAGCGGCTGGTGGGTATCCACAGCCAACCTTTCAGTTAGCAGCCGAGCTGCATAACCACTGCACCATCAGAGCTCTCAGAAGCAATTACTTCATCAAAATCATCATAGCTAATTAGAATTGCAATGTTGTTTGGTATTCTGGAGGCATTTACACCCCAGGACAATGCAATGGTAAGAGTCCAGAAGAGTAAATTCCTTTATTTCAGAACAAAAAGAAGGCAGTTGTGAAAGGGGATGTGGGAACCAAGGACCAGAATGACTGCAGGAACTTTCTCTGGCACTTCAATGTTGAAATTCCAAACCCAAACCCAAATTCACTGCTGTTGAGTTGATTTCTATTCATCATAAGAGACCCTTTCGGACAGAGTAAAACTGCCCTATAGGGTTTCCACGGCTATAATCTTTACAGAAGAAGACTGCCAGGGGTGGCTGGTGGTTTGAACTACTACCTTTCAGTTAGCACCCCAGCACTTAACCACTACACTGTCAGAGCTCCTTTAAATAAATTTTGTAATTAAGGCTCTCCAAATTCACCTCCTTAAATCTGCATGCCTTCCCATTTGGGAAGTCATCATATGCCACTGGTGTCTATATCCCCCAGTTTGAAGACTACTGGTCTATGGTTACCCCTCTTGCTTCCTGGGATCAGGAGACACTAAGAATCCCAGACAAAACGGGGATTGCTTCCAGGCCCTCTAGACTCCCTAAATGGTCACTTCAGTGTTTGCCAAAACAAATTGCCTTTAGGGCCAATTGAACTATATATCAAGTCTCCATTTGGTGCTAGAACTGAGGACAAGACAGAAGTGAGAAAAGTCCATTTTGCATGGTTGTTACAAAGCGGGAAGAAGTAAAATGTTGGATAGCTTTGATGTGAACAGTTCAGCCTCTGAGACTACTCACTCTGCCCTTCTAGCAGGGATGTCTTATCTTGAGCATCTCAGAAAAGCACTGTCCCTTGTGGTTTTCTCTTCTGTCTCACCTGCTTCTAGAAAGTTGGAAGAGATTTTGAATTCTTGTATCACAATGAGCATTAAAATGAGTAGCCATAAAGCTTACACTTGCCCCTTTTATTTGGGCAGATGGCAATAACAGTCCCAACCATGCCCTCAGGGCATCAGCAGTGTTTTAAGGTATTGTCAGGGCTATTGTGCCCAATAGACCTATGTTGGCATTCCTGTGGCCACGCAGCATGTTATGAGCATCCCTGAACTGCACCCTGCAGTTTGGTTCAATAGGTCATGCCCTCTGAAGGCTCAGATTCCCTAAACATAGGCCCACAGCAGATTAGTGACACCACAGAGTAGTTTGTTCCCTGGTAACAAACGTAGAATCTGATTGCCAGGTCCCTCTGAAATAACTTGTCTCTCCTAAAAGTCAGCCTTATCTGTGGGGCACTGCAAAATCCTCACTGCAGTCTTTAAGGCCTTCTCTGCATGAACTCAGTGGATGTCAAGCCTTTACCCCAGCTTTCATTTTATGAATTCATCTCACAGAACAAGTAAGTCACAATGCAATGGCCCTGGTATTTGTGCTCAAGACCTGAGCAATGCTTCCTTAAGACTCTATTGCCAGACTTGGCAACATGTAATAAATGCTTATTACAACAGTCTAGTAACTACACAGAACAGACAGCGAGTTCAAAACAAGTATGTTAATCGGTCCCCACCTTCCTGAGTTTTCTTTTTCTAAGCTAAGTACAGTGTTATGGGGCTCAGTGTTTTTCACTCAGTGACAAGGCAGTGTGCAGCACAGCTGCCATTAGAAATGAAGAACCCACATTTCAGTTAATAATTTGGTGAATATATATACTAAATATATATACTAAAATATACTAAACCTAGGGCATAAATGACTGCTTGAGTGATCAGAAATGGCATGGTTTTGTTTTATGGGTAATGAAGTTAAAGCCAAAACTCTAAATCTGAGGTTCTTAATCTGGGGTCCATGAGCACACAGGTTGTGAATCCCTAGAAATAATATGCAAATTTTAGTAGATATAGAAATGTGAGCTTTCTGACAAACTGTTCCATAACTTTTATAAGATTATAAAAGAGATCTGTTATGCTAAAAGTAAAAGATCCATAACAAAATCCTTTCAAAACTTCATAATATAAAATCTTTCAAGACTGAATTATTTTCTGTTTCTTTGTTGAAACCATGTATTTTCAAGTAATGGAAGGCAATTTGAATGAAATGGGGGAAAAAATGGAGCTAATAGAGATTGTGATACAATTAGTGGGATATGTGTCCTGAGGGGTCTCTGCTACTGGGATCAGTGGCTAAGGCCTGTTTCTTCAGTTTAACACTGTTACACAGGCCCCCACCAGATGTCAGCATGCATTAAAAGTAGGATAACAGATTCCAGCTAACCCTGGAGGCAGCAAATATAGGTGGGTACAGTATGTCCCATCGATAACAAAAGGGTTAACGCTTTCCCCTCCTCCGTTCATAGAGCAAGCACTTGCTCAATGTCCATTATATCCATGGTGTTCTGACATATGCTTTGGGGAAATCAACATGAATCAAAGGTCAAAAATATTAATTCTAGTAAAGAAGAAGAAACCTAATATATTTGAGCTTTGGTTCCAGCAAGATGGCAGACTAGGCAGAAAGACTGCACAGACCCTCTTCAACAAAGAAAAGGGAAACCAATTAACACAGACACAGAAGATAATCTTGGACCCCTGAGCCTTGAAGGGAAGGATATAGAAGTAGACTAAACCCCAACTAGCAGAAGAATTTGAGTGAAAATACCAAAAAAGGAAACATAGGGAGCTGTGGTCTGGGAGCAATCCTGAGTGATACTGACAGCTTGGGGATTCTGAGTGCTGGTAGAACCTAAGAATTAACCTAAAAATCACCCTGCTAGCCAGGGACTGCACAGAGGACTGTGCACAGTGGCTGGTGAACAAACAGAGAAGGTGAAGAGAAAGGTGGGCTGAACTGTGGACTTTTGACTGTCCAGAGGGCGCCGCCATTTTGAAGGTTTAAAAAGCGCCTTGACTATTTTGGATTCTTAAAGAGACAGCACTCTCACAGATTCCTGGGGCTTAGGAACACATTCTGCTTTCCAGCAACCCCAAGGACACTCGGGGCCTGCAAGACTGAAAAGGTACAACATTCCTCTTGTTAATCTTATACCCCAAACCCACTTGGTGAGGCCTACAGGAACTCCATCACAGTCTGTGTGCTCAGACGGAGCCTGAGTGCCCTGCCCTGTCCTCTACCAATTTTTTTTTCTATCTTTTTTTTAATTTTTATTTTTTGCTTTCTTTTTTCTGGTGATTAGTTTGCTTGTATTTCTCAGTCTTAAAACAACTATTGTTATTAATGCTTTTGTCCTTTTTATTATTATTATTCTTAATCTTCC
>NW_006921647.1:752377-753303 GCF_000298275.1 Orycteropus afer afer | reverse complement strand
GGTACTGCTCTAAACCTTGAGTAGCTTTTTATTTCCCTTCAGCTCAGTGAGAATCCTTGTCAGGAATTTACCATAATGAAAATGTGTAACCACAAAGATATTCCATTACAGGAACATTATTTTTTCCAAGAAGTTGCTTGGCTGTGCTGTTGGAAGTTGGCACAGGGCATAGTTTTGAAAGGACTGCAAGCAAAGGGTTTCCTGGCTATGGGCTCTCCCTGTGGGACCTTGTAGAATAACACCTCAGCTTCCGAGAATGGGTGAAGAGAGTGATACTCAGCATAACAGACTTTCCTGGAGTTGATGGCAACTTTTTTGGTGGTGGTGGTGTTTTTATTGTGCTTTGGGTCCAAATTTACAGAGCAGAATTAGTTTTACTTTCCACAGTTCATGTACATTTGGTTTCACTCTCTGATTACCATCCCCCACCCTAACCTACTCTCCTCCTCTCCCCTCCCTGTGACTACCCCCTCCCTGTGCCCTTCTTACTTGTGTACTCTTGTCTGTCCAGCTTTTCCTCCATGGGAATGCTGCCCCTCTGGTGCCCCATGGCCCATTGCTCCAAGGGGTATATCACCATAGAGCAGGTGGGTCATCACCCTGAGTTGAGTGTTCTGCATGTAAGTCTTACTACTGTTGGGCTGAGAACCAGTCCTTGGGAGTGAGTCTTATCCTAGGCCTGAAGTGTATCCCAGGGCCACAGTCTTGGGGTTCCCACCCGACTCCATCCAACCAGTAATTCTGGTCATTATTGTGTTTCTGAATTTTGTTCCATATTTTTCTTCCCACTCTATCCAGGATCTCCAGTTCTGATCCCTTCCTGAGTGGCTGGCTTTGGTATCCGGGTACCATCTAGTTCTTCTGGTCTTGAGGTCCATCAAATTCTAGGGCTGATTGTTTCCAAATGCCGTTGGTTTTCTTCACTT
>NW_006921647.1:750954-751677 GCF_000298275.1 Orycteropus afer afer | reverse complement strand
TATACTGGTATTAGCCTCTGTCATCTATATCTTATGTGCACAATTCAGTGTCCTCTCTTTCCCCAGTGTTATCATGCTGGTCACAGACTCTTTCCATACCATTCCTCTTTTTACCCAACTCAGCATGTGGCCCCCAACTAGTCCGAAATTTTCCCCTCCTCTTCCCTCTCATCCCCAGCAATCTACAAAGTGAGTTCCCTTCCCTAAGCAAACCCTTCCTTGACTTTTTACAGTAACAGGCTCATACAATATTTGTCCTTCTGTGATTAACTTATTTCACTCAGCAAAATGTCCTCCAGATTTATCCGCATTGTGAGATGATTCACATATTCTTCATTGTACTTTAATGTAGCATAGTATTCCATTGTGTGCATGTACCATAATTTTGTTATCCATTCATCTGGGACACCAACTTTTAATTGTGTTAATTTTTTTGTTATAAAATATATTACATATTTCCATGCTCTCATAAGCCGAATATAGAAATCAGCAGCTTGCTCAACAAGCTGTTCCCTTCACCTTTCCTTCTAGGTTTTCTATCACCTCTGCAACCACTCTTTTGCTAAATATCCCTGTATGCATACCTTTGGTGTTCTCACTGTTACAACTAGAGATTCCATGAGATGTTTCCATTATAATCCTCCTTTACTAACATCTTTGAAAATCTGTCCACACCTCTCCTATTTTCCTGTCATTCAAATTCATCCTCTCATTTCTACTGAA
>NW_006921647.1:745789-748294 GCF_000298275.1 Orycteropus afer afer | reverse complement strand
TTTTGGTGAGGAGATGAACACAAAGCATTTGTTCTGCCTGGAGTCAGAGGACAGCACTGGGAGTACAGATTAATGTACTGACTTCTGTGGAGGAATTTCTCAAGCAGTTAAAATAATACTACTAGTATTTTATCCATTTATTAGATGCTCTCAACAGAAAACTCTTCATTTTCAATTTATGCAATCAAAGTAAAACTTTTAGCTTTTCATTCTGTGCAAGGTAAAACTTCTGATACTATTTTTAAATGTTGTGGCAATATAATTAAAAAGCAAACATCTTCTAAAAATTACTTGTTTTGTGGTAATACAATCATAAATTTTGGTACAGGATAACTTGTGGTAAAAATTAAACAGTATTCTTACTAAATTAAGAAACATATTAATAAGATATGTATTTGGGATTTGGGATTTGTAATTAGATACCAAAATTGTGGCACTATTTTATCAATGAAAATAGAAATTATAGCTTTCAAAATTTATACATAGGTATGCACACATGTAAATGAACTAGAATAATATTTTTGATGAGGCTGATGTTAAAAACAAAAAGAATTTGAGCATGACAGAATACATTTTTTCTCTTCACTTCTCTTCATCAGAGTTAGGAATATTTCAGCCTTTGAAGAACTATTTTGTAAGTCAAACTGTGTTTCCCAAATTACAGAATGTGAACATTTCTATACATGAGTCATCTACATTTTAGTTACATTGCATTTAAGATTAATTGAAACAGTTAAATTATTCAACAAATGAGGTGCCCCCCAAAAAGTCAGCTTTTGATGCTTTTAGTAAATTGTAATAATAGCAGGTTTATAAAAAGAAAAACACTGAAATTTATCCTCACACAGAAGGAGAGGAATTGTACAAATTAAATAATGAGAGTTCAAATGTTATACAAGATTAATTTTCAAATTTTATGTTTTCCTTTTGGAATATCTTGACTTCAGAGAAGAATCTTTTAATGGAACTTATGTTTCTAATTAGATGAATATATATTCTGCACCAAAATTAAAAGAAGTTGGCTTGAGAAGGCCTAAAATTTTGCGACATCTGGTAGCATAGTGCCTAAGGCACTTGACTGCTAACCAGAAGCCTAGTGGTTCAAAGCCACCAGCCACTCCTTGGAAGGAAGATGGGGCAATCTAATTCTGTAGTGATACTGCCTCAGAAACCCAAGGAGGGGTCGCTATGAATCGAGTCTGAGTCAATGGCACGTAACAACAACAACAGCAACAAATATTTAAGCGTGGCTGTCATTAACTAGGGGAGCTCTGGTGGCGTAGTGCCTAAGGCATTTGAGTGCTAACCAGAAGCCACCAGCCACTCCTCTGAAGGAAGGTTGGACAATCTACTTCCGTAGTGATACTGCCTGGAAAACCCAAGGAGGGGTCATTATGAGTCGGGTCCGACTCGATGGCACATAACAACAACAACAACATACTTGGCAAAGAGTCCCTGAGTATGAAAACTGTTAACATTCTTGGCTTATAACCAAAAGGGTGCAGGCTTGAGTCCAGCAACCTTGGATAAAATCAGCCATTGAAAACCCTATGGAGTATAGCTCTACTCTGAAACCCATGGAGGCACCATGAGTCAATTTCTACTTGACCACAACTGAAAAAAAAAAAAAGTGGTGAAAAGAATCATGGATACAATTTTATGGTTTTTGTTTTGTAAAATTTTTGTCAAGCAAAGATACTCTGGAGGGAATGAAACAGTACCTGGGGATATATATGGGCTAAAATACATTACATATATTCTCCATTTAATGAAATCAGGTACCAGTGATGTAGTGAATTAGAGACAGAGATGACTAAGAAGCAGATTCCAGTATGTAAGTGTATACCAAAAATAATGATTCCGTTAATGTTACATTTTAACGTACAGATGATGTATAGAGATATATGTTGTCTTTATTTTTAAATATTTTATTTTGAATGTAATTTTTGAATGGAACTCTTATTCATAAATATATATTTTTACGTATAAAAAATTTGATTATTTTAAGTACTCTATTGAACTTTCAAAAGTGCCCTGTGAATTATGTGGTGGCTCAGTGTTTAAACAATATGATCCTCCTTCTAAAATCATACCCATTGGTTAGCAAGTGGGGGAGTGGATATTTGATTAAATAGCTAGCCTGATAAAATCTTAGCCCAATTTGACCATTTTCATGATTCTTTTAGACACTTACTCTGTCTCAGACTGACTTCCCTCCTGCTGCTTCTCTCCCTAAAGTGAGAGGTGTGCATGCAGGTAATTTATATGACCTGGTAGAAAAAGGATGGGCTTCAGATTCCTTTGGTCTCCAGGGCAATGTCTCTTGCCACCTGGTTGCTGAACACCTCACAAGGTTCCCAAGTTCATACATGCACCTGGTGAGCAGGCAATGGTTTTAGTCACCCAGACTTGCCTTAGCTCCTCCAAAAGAGTCAAAAGGACAGAGCAGATTAGGGATTAGTGAAAGAGGCTAAAGCTAGAACAGGTCAAGACTTCCACAGAACT
>NW_006921647.1:740047-745223 GCF_000298275.1 Orycteropus afer afer | reverse complement strand
ATAATAGTGAGTCCATAGAGACTGTAAGCCTTGACCATGGTACCAGGAAGAGGTGAAACCTTCTTTGCAAAAGACATACACCTATATCTCAGGGATGCCTGAGGAGAGAAAGCATTGACATAGATTATGTGACTTCTGAAAGGCCTTTCTAAGGATGCAATAATTATTCTTAAGGGAAAAAAAAAATGATTCTGGAAACAAAGAGATATATAGAGATAAAGGGTGTATCTGTATGCCTAAGAACAAAGACAGTATATAAAATGTAATGCCATTTAATATTACCTAATTTTTCACACCAATAACTACTGCGATTTTTCAGCCTCTATGATGGGGTAGCCATGAGTCAAAATTGATTCTCAATGAGTTTGGGTTTTTGTTTTTTATATGTTTGTTTAAGAACCCAAGTTCTTAACATGTTTTTTGCATGTTTCACAAAATGTTCCCATTTTTCAGTCATTGATAATATTTTTAGTAGTCCTTTACATTGAATAAAAAGTTCCTGGATAATGCAAGCAGTTTATGATCAGCTACTAACCAAAGGTTGGTGGTTTGAACCCACCTAGCTGTCCCACGGAAGAATGGCTTGGTGATCTGCTCTCATAGTTATAATACAGCCAAGAAAACCCTGTCAAGCAGTTCTACTCTGTTACATGACAGCAGTGTTTTTTTTGTTTGTTTGGTTGGTTGGTTGGTTTAAATTAAATATACATTTTTCCATTTTTTAATGATAAACAGATGTTTTGTTAGTGATATTTTTATATATTCTATTTTAAATATGGTCTTTTCATTTACACATTGATTCATATCGGCCTATGTTATATTTTCAGTTAATTTCATAGGTGGACTTGATACACACTCCTACTACCAGGATCATGTTGAGTTAAAGCCTGTTAAGCCTGTAAGTAAAGGTGTCATGATATGGAACATATTAATCCTTCTAACGTGGCCAAAACTAACCAACCCTGAAATAATTTGGACCTGCTACTACTAACCACTGGTTTAACGTTCCACTCATATTTTAAACACAACTTTCACATGTAACCCAACATCTTCATTATAATTCATTCAAAAATGGATTTGAATTAGGTATCATGAGTTATATGTATTAAACGATATTTTTGTTTTATTTCTCTTGTCAGTAGTTGAATGCCAAATTAGAGAAAACAGCATTATTTGATCTTCAGAAAAGATTTAATATGTGTCTTCAGAGCAGCATATTGGAGTGAGAGAGGTGAGAGATCCAGGTTAGAATGCAAGCTTTACATGTATGGTCTCATGTGCCCTCCATGACCTCACTGAAACTTGATTCTATCATCCATAAATTGGTTACATAGGTGTGCATGTAGGTGATGTGGGGGAATAATTTATGCTTAGTATATGCAAAGTTGCCTTTTATTGTACAGAGAAAAGAATGGATGTGGTTATTACATACAGATATTCGAGTAACAAGTTAAAGAATAAGTTTTCTATGGCTCTAGAGGATATGGAAGGAAGCCACCAACAACAATGAAAAAAAGCATCTAAATCTCAACAGATTTCAAATGAGTCTAAGAAAGTAATCTTGGTCATCTGATTGACAAAATACTAGAAACAGAGAAACACATATAAAGAATTTTCCATTCCTAGAAATCTCTAAGGAACAGATAGACACCTATATAAAATAATAGCATCTATCATGTGCTGAGCACTTCACATATATTACCTCACTTAATTCTCATAAAAATACTTTAACTTCTAATCAATATCCCTACCTTATAAATAAGAAAAGTGTGGTTCATAGAGTTTAAGGCAACTTTCCCAAAGTCCCACTTTTAGTATGTGGTGGCCCTAGGTTCCTTCCTGGATGATAAATTATTGCCTTGCCTTATAGTGTGAACTTGCTCACACTATCCCCATTATTTCAGCCCAATATTCTATAATTCCATGGTAATAAACAATTCAAAATACCCCTCAGCAATTTATTTGAGTCACTGGTATAATAAACACGTATGAAAGGCTTCCTCTGCTGCCTCTTTGCCATGATGGACCCTGCCCAAATCTGCAACTGCCATCCAGCCTCTTTGAGGATGGGAACCCATCTCTCAAGGAAGGAAAACATAGTGACAGAGAGAAGCTGAGAATATACCCAGATGCTCAAGTTCTTTTGAATCTAGAGAGAATGACCAAATGTGTGAAATTCATTAGAAACATGTGTTAGGAAGAAAAAAATTATTAATTGCTGAAAAATTGAATTAATTTTATTCTGGCAGAATGATCTAAAGGAAACATGACTCACAAGCTGTAAAATCAGCACTGTGCCTGTCACATGACAGACGTTTAACATATTTTGGTTTCTTAACGCAAATCCAATTTGGAGGAACATTCATCCTCTCTTACACTCTGGGACCAGTGACCACCTCATTACTCAAGCGTCGGTGCTTAGGAAATGATGTGCCCCAAAAGCTGACATGGATTTGGGGAACTTGGAAGGAATTATGACAATAATAAAGAAGATCAGAGCATAGGAAATGAGAACAGAACAGAAACAATGCCTAGTGGTGACTTGGAGAGTCTTTTTCTATTTGTTACGTGATAACAGGATGATGAATGATTTCTTTCATTTCCACTGTGAAAAAGTAATTCAGCAGAGGAATTGCAATATGAAAAATGTTGGTCAGTTAAAAGAGCTGTCTATTAGGAAAGGTTGTTAAAAATTGCAATTGATTAATGTTAATAATGGAATCTCCTTTCTGGAATGACTTTAAAGAATGAACACACACATACCTACGTACTTCAATAGGTTCTTCTGAGAGATGACCCAGAGGCAAGTGACTTCAATTTGCATTTTCTAACGTCCCTTCCATCTCTGTGAATCAAGAACACATAAAACATCCTCTTAAAGTCACTTAGAAGACTTTGATCAACTCTGCTTTCTTCTCAAAGGTTTCACAGTTCTTTTCACTACTGAACTCTCATGCCCACTTCGCTGAATGTAGCAAAAACTATAGGCTACAGAAGCAATAGAACAACTTTCTGTTTTAACAAATTGTGCATTTTTTTTTTTTTTTACATTAGATGACTATGGAATGCCTTTCAGTCAGGAAGGAAACAGGAATCTGAAACATCAAACTAAACTTGAGTTAAAATCATTGTGTATGAAGCAATCTAAGAAGTCACTATCTGTGCTCCCACAATCTGCAAATCATGCAGCATTTTTTTCAACAGCCATCAGCCATTCTGCAAAATTTCTTTAATAAGTTCCTTACATTGGATTTCCTTGTGCTCACCTTAGTGATATCATAACACCACTCAGAAGCAGCTAGGAGGAGAAAAAGCCAATCTTTTCTACTGAATTGTTAGAGAAGGAATTAATGCTGTTTTTTTTTTTTTCTTTAATTGTGATTTGGGTGAAAGTTTACAGAGCAAATTCACTTTCCATACAGCAGTTCACATACACTTTGTCTCATGACATTCACTACAATTTACCCCAATGCAACAGCTCCCCTCCAACTTCCTCCCCATAGTTATCTCTTCCCTGTGTCCATCCCTCCATGCACCGCTGTCCCCTGAGCTGTCTCCCTGTGCATAAACAGCCCTTCTTTCTCCCATGATTGTTCTCTCCAAGGAGTGTGTCTACCTCAGGTAAATGTTCAACTCATATGCCTGTCTTTTGTTTGGCTGGAAGCCACAGGTATGGGTTCAGTTCCAGACCTGAAGGGCAGCTAGGGGACCAGAGTCTCAGTGGTTCCACCAGGCTGTATTGGACCAGCAAACCTGGTCCCCCCCCTTTTTTTTCCCCCAATTGATTTTGAGTTTTGTGCCACATTGTTCTCCCTCTCTATCCAGGATTTCCTACATAGATCCCTCTCCAAGTGGTTGACAGTGGTAGCTGGGCACCATCTAGTTCTTCTGGTCTCATAGTTCTATAGGCTGAGGTTTGCATGGTGTACCAGTCACTAGGGCTAATTGTTTCCATGAATCTTTGGTTTCATTCATTCCTCTTTCCTCTGGACAAAGAGAGACCCATTATTTCATCTAGATGGCTGCTTGCAAGTTTTTAAGATCCTACTCACTATTTGCTAAAGTAGGAGGTGGAACAGTGTTTTGTAGTATATTATGCCAATTGAGCTTGTTATCCCCCTGTGACTATGGTCCTGAGCCCACAGGTTCAACTACTTGGTCCCTCTGGGTAGCACCAAGAAGTCAGTACAAACATGTGCTTTGTCAGCTCTGCTATACACCTGGGAATTCAGATCATACAAATTCACTTATAGGATCATTGTCTGCCAACCCTCTACATGGTCTTTGGTATACTACCCACTTCCTAGACATACCTAATCATTCAGCCTGTCTATCCATCTATCCACCCATATACCCATGTTTGCCTTCACTGACAACACAGTACTGTACATGCAAAAAGGTTCATCTTTGTTGTCTGTACCTTCTATGTACCTCTCTATTTCTTCCTCTTCCTCAATACCACCATGTTGATCACTCATATTTGGTACATTGCCATTCTCTCCACCCAAATCAATACTTATCTCTACCTATCTAACAGTGTTCCCTCCCCTCCCCTCACATCTCTGGTAACCAACAAAGAAAATTTCCTTCCATATAGAAACCTTTCCTTGACTTTTACAATAACGGACTAATACAATATTTGTCCTTCCGTAATTGACTTATTTCACTCAGCATAATGTCTTCCAACTTCATCCACGTTATGCAGTGTTTTGCAGATTCTAGATTATTCTTTAGGGTTGCATAGTATTCCATTGTGTGTATGTATCATAGTTTGATTATCCATTCCTCAGTTGATGGACACCTACGTTGTTTCCATATTTTGGTTATTGTAAATAGTGCTGCGATGAACATGGGTGTGCATATGTCTGCTCTTGTCATGGCTCTCACTTCTTTGGGATATATATTTAGTTAATAGAATGGCTGGGTCAAATGGTATTTCTAATTCCAACTTCTGAAGGAATCACCATATTGCTTTCCACAGTGGTTATACCATTTTACAGTCCCACCAGCAGTGTAGGAGAGTCCCAAACTCTCCACATCCTCACCAGCATTTGTTATTTTCTGTCTTGTTGAACTTTGCTACTAGTGCTAGAGCAAGATGATATCTCATTGTTATTTTGATTTGCATCTCTCTAATGACTAATGATCATGAGCATTTCTTCATAAGTTTTTTGGC
>NW_006921647.1:709074-735473 GCF_000298275.1 Orycteropus afer afer | reverse complement strand
TCTGTAGATTTAGAATCATTTCTAATTTTTCATTTATTTTGTCATTTTGTTCTTGTATTTTCTTCCAAAATTCTTCTAGGGTTTTTTCTGTGTTTTCCTTTGTCTGTGTCTCAATCCATTGAAGATACCTAAATATAATTCTTTGAATTCCTTATTAGAGAGTTCCAATGCTGCTTCTTCCTCACGTGTTCTGGGTCTGTATCCTGCTCCCTTGTTGCTACCACTTTATCTTCCTTCTTTGTGTGGACTGTGATGGTCAGTTGTCTCCGAGACATCATGATATTGTTGTATTTAGTTCTCTGTTAACTGTTTGTGAAGAGAACCCCAGGTAAGTCAGGCTCTTCTTGTTGATTGTTTACTGTTGGCCCATTGGTGGAGAAGGAAGTGGTGGCTCTCACTTAGTAAGTGAAGCTGCAGGAGGTGTGGGTGTAGTTGTGTCATATGGGGACTGTTGCTGTCTTCCACTCAGTTAGACAAAAAATTACAATTGAATAACCATCAAAAAAGTAAAAGCAAATGGACAAAAAATACACCATGTAATCACACTGAAACAGTAATTAAAAATGAAAAAAAATGGAAAAAGAAGAAAGAGAAAAAGAACCTTGCAATATCTGGGGAGAGGACAATAAGAGAAAAAAGTAGAGAAGGAGAATAATGAAGAAAAATGGGGAAAATGCATAAAGTAAAAAGGGAATGGGGTTATTCATGAGAAAGAAAATAGGGAAAAAAATGCATCCAAGAACAGGGGAAAAAACAGCTGAAAACTAGAACTTGGGAGGGGAAGAATAAAGAATGATAGTAAAAATGACAAAAGTAATAACAATGATAGTAGTTTTAAAACAGACAAAAACAAACTAACTAAAAAACAGAAAAAAGAACAAAAAAAAAAAATCAGAGCAGGGCAAGGCAGGGCACTCAGGCTCTGTCAGAGCACACAGACTTGGATGGAATTCCTGCTGGCCCAGAAAGTGGGTGGAAGTGAGGGATGGCTGCACCTCTGTTCACCAAGAGTGTGTGGGGTATAAGTGTAACAAGGGGAATGTTGCATGTTTCCAGTCATCCAAATCCAGAATGTCCTTGGGGTTACTGGCTAGTGGAGCCTGTTTTTAAGTCCCTGGAATCTGGGAGAATGCTGTCACTTTAAATATCCAAAGTGGTCAAGTTGTTTGTAAACATTCAAAAAGACTGTGCCCTGTGGACAGATAAAAGTCCACAGCTCAGCCCACCTTCCTCTTTGTTGCTTCCCCTTTTATTACCCTTCCACCAGAGCAGTCCTCTGTGCAGTCCCTGGCTGGCAGGGCCAATTTTTAGGTTAATTCTTAGGTCCTACCACCACTTGGCACTCTCTAAGCTTCTGTGTCATCAGGATCACTGCCAGACTGAAACTCCGTATGTCTCCTTTTTTGGTGTTTTCATACAAATTCTTCTGCTAGTTGGGGTTTAGTCCACTTTTATATTCTTCCCTTCAAGGCTCAGGGTTCCAGGATTATCTTCTGTATCTGTGTTAATTGTTTGCCCTTTTCTTTGTTGAAGAGGGTCTGTGCAGTCTTTCTGCCTATTCTGCCATCTTACTGGAACAGCTCTGAATGCTGATTTTTAACTTTCATTAAGTCTCTTTAATTTTCATGGAGTACAAAGCCAGGTTTTATGAGGAAGCAAGTTTATTAAGGTGGTTCAAAGAATCCTTAGCATATTTGCAAGCATATATATTTGAAGATGTAGGTTTTCACTCTAGATGGGTTATTAGAAGGAGACATTCTCATTACAGCATGTGCCATAGAATGGTACCAGAAAAACTAACCAATCAAGAGTCAACTCCAACAGATGATTACTCCATGTATACCAAAGTAGAACAGTGTTCCATAGGCCAATTTTCCAGAAGTAGATTACCATGTCTTTCTTCCATGGTGCTTCTTGGTGGACTAACTTAGCAGTTAACCATTAGCATCACCCAGGGACTCTGCAGAATGGTACAGGAAGCTTTATATCTCATGTTTTGATTGTATCATTGTTTGAAATCAGAAATTGTACTTTTCAAGTGCCCACAGTCAAATGTTGCATAAATAGGTATACTAGGAGTGCAGTCATGATAGCGATGAGGCGGGTCCCATATGATTTTGGTCTTTCATGCTTTGTCTCTTTCTTTGTTGAAGTTATGATATCAAGCTATCAGAGCCCACAGATTTATTGATTTAGTTCCATTTACAACCATTTTCAATTACCCACAATGTGTGTATTAGGCTCTGTGATGGGTGCTGGGAAGATAAAGATAAATAATACGTGGACTCTGACCTCCAGGAGCTAACCACCTAGGAAGAGAGACCTGCATCAAAATGTGTAGATACAAAACAATTTTCCCAAAGCAATCTTCTACAGAAGGAGAATCATTAATTCTCACTGGGGTAGAAAGCTTCAGGGAGAGGTGGTACCTACGTTTACTTTGAAAAGATGGTGATGAGCTTGTCAAAAGCAGAACACTATGTCCCTGGCATGAAGGCTACTTTCTTTGGTCACTTTATTGAGGATAATGTTGGGATTTGTGACCACCCAATCTGATGTTCATTGTAGTTCTTGCATAAAGTAAGCAAACCTATAAGGAAGCTGATGTCCAAGCAGAGCTAAGTCTTGACATCTCCTAATGGAGATGCAAAGAGGCCCTCAGTGACCATTGTTTCACCATCAAAATAGCATAACTCTTTACACTGAAAGCTACAGAAATACCTCCATGGCTTTCCTCTGGGTCTGGCTTGGGAGTATATGATGCACAGGCCAAGAATTGCCTGTACTGGGATCCATCATCTGGGCACAGCTGCCACTCCTAACATGACTACAACCTCCTCAGGGCCATTCATATGTCCTCTAAGCAGGGTACCTACAAGATCTCTTCCATCCTGATCCACCACACAAATACCATTATTCATGAGTGGAAAGATCAAGGATTACCTCTAACTTTAGAGTACAGAGCTGAGTGATCAGTGGTGGCTTTGAAGAGGACATTTACACAGTGGCTTATACTGGAGGCATCATT
The DNA here is from genome assembly GCF_000298275.1 of Orycteropus afer afer. NCBI lineage: Eukaryota > Metazoa > Chordata > Mammalia > Tubulidentata > Orycteropodidae > Orycteropus > Orycteropus afer. Next base: position 732,445 of record NW_006921647.1, on the reverse strand, counting down.
AATACCAGAGGGAGGGAGGCAGGTTTAAATACATAAAAATCAAGGATAAAATTATGAAATGAGCACATAAAATATAAAGATACAATTAGTGATAACAACAAAATGATGTGTGGAGGGGAAGGAATGGTATAGGTATAGAACTTTTTACATGTTGCTGAAGTTAACTTATCCTAAATCTAAAAGGATTTCATGCTTGGTAAAGTGGAAGGTCAATGAAAGAGTGGAAAGCCCTCAATAAGATGGATTGACACAGTAGCTACAATGATGGGCACAAGTATAGCAGGGATCATGGAGCTGGCACAGGACCAGACAGGGTTTCATTCTGCTGTACATAGGGTCACTATGAGTTGGAGACAACTTAACGGCACCTAAAAACAACAACAACAAATCTAAACCAAACTTGTTGCTATTGAGTCAATGCCAACTCATAGCAACCCTGTAGGACAGAGTAGAACTGCCTCATAGAGTTTCCAAGGCTGTAAATCCCCATAGAAACTGCCATATCTTTCTCCCATGGAGCAGCTGGTGGTATTGAACTGCCAGCCTTTGAGTTAGCAGCCAAGCACTTAACCACTGAGCCACCAGGGTTCCTTCCATTATACCCTAGGATGTTATAAATACAAGATGTAAAATGTAATATTCATGATAACCAATAAGAAAATATCTAAAAATAAATAAATACATATATACATACATACATAAAAGGAAAAGAGAAGGGAACCAAAATTGCTCACTACTGTAAGCCAACAAAAAACAAAAAACCAAACCCACTGCCATGGATTCAGTTTCTGACTCATAATGACCCCATTGGGTTTCCAAGGCAGTAAATCTTTAAGGAAGTAGATTCCCTCATCTTCCTTCCAGTGAGTGGCTGGTAGGTTTGAATTGCCAACCTTCTGGTTAGCAGTCAAATGCCTTAGGCACACCACTAGAGTTCCTCTACAAAACACAAAAGCAGACACAAACCAAAAACCAAACCCGTTGCTGTAAAGTTGATTCTGATTCATAGAGAGGAAAAAGACAAAGGTTTAAGCACACAGAAAACAAGAAAATGGCAGAAGTAAATAACTTTTTATAACTACAATGAAGGTAAACGGACTAAATGATCCAATCAAAAGAGTCTAGTCCCAGCAAGCCCACAACTGAACCTGCAGGAGCTGGGATTCCAATGACCACCAACCAGACAGGGTAGCCCCAACCTGACAGCATGTGCAGGAACCTGAGCACCTGGCTATTTTCACCGGCTTTGTCTCCTTGATAGGCATTGCCTTCTACCCTACTTCCAGCCCCTAATGCACTAGGAGGAGTACCAGGAAGGCACAAGCCAGAAATGTTGGGGCTGGGATTTTTCAAGATGTGCAGCCACCAGAGTTAAAAGCATGGTCTGATCCATTTGGCAGGAAATGAGAAAGCCATTGCCAATTCTGATTATGCATATAGGCATCTTCATGCTGTTGTTTCTGGAGCAACTATAGCTCACCTCCCTGTAGTCCAACAACTGAAAACACAAACCTTGTAATGCCATCAACAAGAGTACTTGTGATACAAGATTGCACAAAGGTTCACCCTCTTATTCCACTTCTTAAAAATCAAAAGAATGCTTTAACAATCTCACCATTAGCAAGGCCTGATTTGGTCAACTTCTAAAAATGAAGCTGTCACCAGCTATATTTGGAGTAGATCTCCTTAGTACTCAGTTTTCACACATACCTGCTTAAGCTGTGATAGGAATACAAGCAATCACTGGACTTCAGGAGATGTCTGTTCTGCCTTCTTCCAAATAAGAGATTTCGGTGAAAAACCACCATGCTAGGCTGCCTTGTAGGGCTCTTTGAAAATGTGAAAGTATTTTCAAACCAAATCAAACTCACTGCCATCGAGTCTGATCTGACTCATAGTGACCCCTCCTTGGGTTTCAGAGGCAGTATCACTATGGAAGTAGATTGCCCAATCTTCCTTCTGAGGAGTGGCTGATGAGTTTGAACTGCCAGACTTCTGGTTAGCAGTGAAGTACCTTAGGCACTATACCACCAGAGCTCCTATGAGGCTACTTTGCACTCTTTAAAACTACAAGGGTCAACTTTGCCCCCTCTTGTTGAAGATTGCACCATGTTGGAAAATAAAGAAATGTGTAACAAATTGAACTAGATTGGTACGCATGCACAGGAGAAAACAGTGCAGAATTGATAGATGAGAACATGTGCACATTGAAATGATTTCTTTTTATTAAAAAAAAAAAAAGGCAGTTGTTGTTGTTAGGTGCCATCAAGTCAGCTCTGATTCATAGAAATCCTATATACAACAGAATGAAACACTGCCCAGTTGTGCACCATCCTCACAACGCTTGCTGAACTTGAGCCCATTGTTGCAGCTGCTGTGTCAATCCATCTCTTTGAGGTTCTTCCTCTTTTTCACTGACCCTCCACTTTATCAAGCATGACATCCTTCTCCAGGGAATGGTCCTTTCTGACAACATAACCAAAATAGGTGAGACAAAGTATGGCCATTCTTGCTTCCAAGGAGCATTTCAGCTGCATTTCTTCCAGGACAGATTTGTTTGCTCTTCTGGCAATCCAAAGTACTTTCAGTATTCTTCGCCAACACTACAGTTCAAAAACATCAACTCTTCTGCAGTCTTCCTTATTCATTGTCCAGTTTTCACATGCATATGAGGTGATTAAAAATACCACAGTTTGGGTCTGGCACACCTTAGTCTTCAGAGTGACATCTTTGCTCTTCAACACTTTAAAGAAGTCTTTGGCAGCAGATTTGTTCAGTGCAATACAACATCTGATTTCATGACTGTTGCTTCCATGGGTGTTGATTGTGGATCCAAGTAAAATGAAATCTTTGACAACTTCACTCTCTTCTCCATTTATTGTGATTTTGTTCACTGGTCCAGTTGTGAGAATTTTTGTTTTCCTTATGTTGAGGTGTAATCAATACTGTGTACTATAGTCTTTGATCTTCATAAGTAAACACTTCAAAAGGCAGAGTGGCAGAATGGGTTTTTTTTTTTTAAAGTGATCTAACTATATGCTATTTACAAGAGACACATTTAGACCTAAGGATGAAAACATGGAAAGTGAAGGGACTAGAAAAATATTTCATTCAAACAATAAGCAAAAGAGAGCTGTGGTGGCAGTCTTAATATCAGACAAATTAGACCTTAAGACAAAATCTCTTAGAAGAAAAGGTACAAATAATATAGTAATAAAAGGGTCAATGTGTCAAGAAGATTTAACAAACATAAACATATATGCACTTAACATCAGACTATCTAAATATACAAAGCAAACACTGATAGGCTTGAAGGACAAATAGTGCTACAATAATAGTTGGATACTTCAATACTCCACTTTCAATATTAGATAGAACATCTACAAGAAGATCAATAAGGAAACAGAAGACCTGAATGACACTATAAATCAACTAGACTTGACAGACATATAAAGAACACTTCACCAAACAACACAGTATATATTCTACCCCAGTACACATGGATCATTCTCCAGGATAGACTACAGGTTATGGTACAAGACAAATCTTGATAGATTTTAAAACACTGAAATCATACAAGTTATTTTCTCTTAGTACAATACAGTGAAACTAGAAATCAATAACAGAAAAGAACTAAAAACTACACAAATATATGGAAATAAACAACATACTATTAAACTACCAATGGGTCAAAGAAGAAATCAAAAGAGAGAAAACAAGAATCTTAAAATCAAATGAAAATGAAAGCACAAAATAACAAAACTTATGGGGTGCAGCAAAGGCAGTACTCAGAGGGATACTTATACCAATAAAGATAAAAGATCTCAAATCAACAGTCTATTTCTACAACTTGAGGAACCAAAAAGAGACAAGCAAACTAAGCCTACTAAAGCAAACTTACCCATGGCTGTTGAGAGTAGAACTGTTCCATATGGTTTCCAAGGCTATAAATCTTTATGGAAGTGTACTGCCACATCTTTCTACCACTGGGCAGCTAATGGGTTCGCACCACCAATCTTTTGGTTGGCAGTCCAGCATATTAATCACTGTGCCACCTGGACTCCTCTGAACTAAGCCTAAACCAAAGAAAAGGTGATAACAAAAGATCAGAGGAGAAATAAATAAAATAAAATAACAGGAAAACAATAGAAAGATTCCACAAAATTGGCTACTTGAAAAGATCATTAAATTGATAGACTTTTAGCTAGATTGACAAAGAAAAAGAGAGAAAAAAGATGCAAATAACCAAAATAAGAAATAAAAGAGGAGACATTACCATAGATGTGATAAAAATGAAGAGATTTGTTACAGAATGTTATGAACAAATGCATGACAACAAACTGGATAACTTGGAATGAAATGGATAAATTCTTAGAAGTATGAAACCTATCCAAACTGACTCAAGAGGAAATAGAAAGTCTCAACAGACCCACTCATAAGTGAAGAGATCAAATCAGTGATCAAAAACTTCCCAATAATGACAAAAATCTTGGACCAGATGGCTTCACTGGGGAATTCTACCAAACATTTAGAGAAAAATTGACACCAATCCTGTTTAAACTCTTCCAAAAGATATAGAAGAAATACTCTCCAATGAATTCTCTGAAGCAAATATAACCCTGATACCAAAGCAGGACAAAGACACCACAAGAAAACAAACAAACAAAAACACTACAGGCCAATATTTCTTATGAATATAGATCAAATTTTCTCAACAAAATACCAACAAATAGACTCTACCAGCATATTAAAGAATTATACAACTGTGATCAAGTGGGATTTATTCCAGGAATGCAGGGATAGTCCAACGTTAGAGATATCAATCAATGTAATACACATCAAAGGAAAAGAATCACATGATCATCCCTATAGATACATAAAGAGCATGGGATGAAATCCAATACATTTCTTGATGAAAATTCTCCAGAAGATTGGAATAGAAGGAAAAGGAAGTACCTCAAAATGATTCAGGACATAAATGAAAAACGAACAGCCAATATTGGACCTAATGGAGAAAGATCGAGAGAATTCTCCTTCAAATCAATAACAAGAAAATGGTGTCTGCTTTTACCACTTCTATTCAATATTGTATTAAAAGTCCTAGCCAGAGCAATAAGACAAGAAAAAGAAATGTAAGGTATCTAGATTGGAAAAGAAGAAGTAAAATTATCTCTATGTGCAGATGACATGATTCTATATATAGAAAACCCCAAAGAATTTACAAGAAACCTTCTTAGAGCTAATAGAGGAATTTAGCAAAGTTGGAGGGTACAAGGTCATGGTCAGGTAGGTTTCTATACACCAGCAGTGAGAAAACTGAGAGGGAAATTAGGGAAACAATTCCATTTACAATAGCATCTAAGAGAATAAAATATCTAGGAATAAATTTAACCAGGTTTATGAAAGTCTTACACAATCAAAATTATAAAACACTGCTGAAAGAGATTAAAGAAGATTTAAATAAATGGATATTCTATATTTATGTATTGCAAAACTTAATATTGTTAAGATGTCAGTACTACCCAAAGCAATCTATAGATTCAGCAAAAGCCCACCCAAAATTCCAACAGCCTTCTTTACAGATATGGAAAAAACAATCCTCAATTTTATGTGAAATGGTAAGGGACCAATAGTTAAAGCAAATTTGAAGGAAATGAGCCATTAGGAGGACTTGCACTTCCTGATATTAAAACACTTTATGCAACTACAGTACTCAGAACAGCCTGACACTAGTATCATAATAGACACATAACTAAGTAAATAACTCACTGTCATCAAGTTGATTCCAACTTATAGTAACGCCCTTTGGGTTTCCGAGGCAGTGAATCTTTAGAGAAGTAGATTGCCCAACCTTCCTTCTCAGGAGTGGCTGGTGGGTTTGAACCGCCAGCCTTCTGGTAAGCAGACAAATGCCTTAGGCACTACACCTCCAGAGCTATCAGAGATGTAAATCAAAAACACAATGAAATACCATTTTTCTCTCACTAAAATGATTAAGATTTAAAAAAAAAAAAAAAAACACAAAATAACAAATGTTGGCAAGGATGTGAGGAAATTGGAACCCTTGTCTGTTCCTGGTGAGAATGCAAAATAGTTTAGCCATTGTGGAAAACAGTGTGGCAAGTCCTCAAAAACTAAAATAGAACTACCACATGACCCAGAAATTCTTATTGTTATTGTTGTTATGTGCTGTCAGGTTGGCTCCAACTCATAGCAACCCCATGTACAACAGAGTGAAACACTGCCCGGTCCTACACCATCCCCACAATCCTTGCTATACTTCAGCCCATCGTTGCAGCCACTGTGTCAATCCATCTTGTTGAGGGTCTTCTCCTTTTTCACTGATCCTCCACTTTACCAAGTAAGATATCCTTCTCCAGGGAATGGTCCCTTCTGACAATATGACCAAAGTAGGTAAGATGAAGTCTGGCCATTCTTGCTTCCAAGGAGCATTCCAGCTGCACTTCTTCCAGGACAGATTTGTTCATTATTCTGTTGTTCCATGGTGCTTTCAGTATTCTTCCTCAACATCACAACTCAAAAGCACCAATTCTTCTTTGATCTTCCTTATTCATTACTCAGAAATTCTACTGCTAGCAATATACGCATAGGACTTGAAAGCAGTAATGTAAACAGACATACGTACTACAGTGTTCACTACAGCAATAGTCACAATATCCAAAAGATGGAAACAACCTAAAGGCTCATTAACACATGAATGGATAAACAAAATGTGGTACATACATACAAGGAATACTATTTAGCAAGAAAGAGAAATGAAGTCTTAATACATGCTACAACATTGATTGATCTTAAAGACACTATTCTGAGTGAAATAAGTAATCACAAAAGAAGAAATATTGTATGACCTCACTTATACAAAAAAAAAAACAAGCACAGGCAAATGTATAGAGACCAGAGTTTATGAGTGGTTACCAGAGGTGGGAGGGAGAGGGAAAAGAAGGGTTATTTCTTTTAGAGCACTGAGTTACAGGTTATGGTAATGGAAAAAAATGCATAGATTAAGGGTAGTCACCAAAAAAGACAAACTCACTACCATCAAGTCAATTCAAACTCATAGCCACATCCATTGGGTAAACTATTAAGAGCTTCCTAAGCATAATGATAGGAGCTCTGGTAGCATAGTGCCTAAGGTGTTTGACTACTAACCAGAAGGCTGGTGGTTCAAACCCACCAGCCACTCCTCAGAAGGAAAGTTGGGCAATTTACTTGCATAGTGATACTGCCTCAGAAACTCAAGGAGGGGCCACTATGAGTCAAGTTCCACTCAATGGCAATGAGTTTGGTTTTGTTTGATTGTTTGTTTGTTTTAAGGATAATGATGGACAGCCAATTAATGTAAGTGCTGTCAATAAGTTGTAAAACCTTTAAAGAGTTGAAATGGATTTGGTTTCTTGGTTTGGAGTTTTAGGGTCAAGGTTTCATTGGACATCCCAGGTATTTGACCTAATCATGTTTATTGCTTCTGCTTTATCTCCTAGTTCATTGTGTAGTGCCTATAGTCTTTAAAGCTTGCAAGTAGTCATATAAGGCACAACAATTGGTCTCTACTCACCTGGAGCAGCAAAGGAGGAACGAGAATTAGGAATAGGAGGAGGGTATGGAATGTATGGTTAATTGCCTCATGAAAAACTACCTCCTTTACCATAAGACCAAAAGAACTGGATGGTGCTCAGCTACCCTTACTGAACATGTTGATCAAAGGTTCTATAGAAGGATCCAGATCAAAAGGTGGAAAATGGAGAAGGATTCAAATTTTCATGGACTCTAGACTTTCAGGAGCCATAGATGCTGGATGAACCTTGGAAACTGTTGCCCTGAGTTAACCTTTAAACCTTAAACCAAAAATATTCCCTGAAGTTCCCAAAACCAAACAATAGTTTAACCTAACTAGAAAGAATATCTGCCTTGAGCATTTTGTTCCTTTAAGAACCCTCCATATGGGATCACATTGAAAACAGCAACTTGAAAGATTAGACAGGAAACTTAGAAGACAGTGATTTTATATTAATGGGGGAGGAGCAATTTGGAAAAGGAGAACGAGAATGATTGCACAACTTGATCGCACAGTGTCACTGAATTATACTTACAGAAGTTGTTGAATTGATGTATGTTCTTCTGTGTATATTCTCTATGACAATAAAAAACAAAATAAATTACATTTAACAAAAAAAAAAAGGTTTACTGCTTAGGAAGAAAGGGGACTTGACACAAACCCCTACAGGTATGATTGAGATATAGAATTTCAGGGATTATCATAATGAGCATCTACATACTTTAAAGTTTGTCAAAATCTTGACTGATATATTTTCATGAAAATGGTTACCAGTTGGGTAAGTGGGGAATTTAAACTCCACGGAGCTTAAATTCTTCATACCAGGGCAGTTCATCAAAGAAAGACCACAGCAGAATTCCAGAACCAAGTTCCTCAACAGAGGTAGAGATCTGATAATGTTAGAAATGTTCTTGAGGAAGGTGCTACATGATTAGTTATGCAAGACTCAGTGAAGAACATTCACCCTGAACTTTGTCCATCTTTGTTAACCAAACTTTTTCTAAGGCTTCCAAATGAAAACTTGACTCTTCTCTGATATCTTGACTCATTTGACTGTCTTTGCTGGAGATTAATTTTTCTTCACAAAAAGAGCTACTTGGTATATTGCCATTGCTCTGTAGTATCTGCTACTGCAACAAGGTACTAGAAGAGAAAGCCAACTCCCATTTCTAACTGGTTTCCTTGTTCTGCTATAGGCAGCTCTTTCTCATGTTCTCTAATCCCTTAACAGTTCCAGCCCAAAAGAAACCTACCTCTGGCTGCCAGGCTGTTGGATAGAGGCAGAGGTGGTGAAGTCGGCTTGTTCTCTCTTGAGAACTGTTGTTTTGTATCAATATCCTCATAAGTTAGTGCTAGGCTATTTTGCATAAAAAGGTCCAGAATATGAACCAGCTAGAAGGACAAATTGGCCTATTTTGTGTGAGTGTGTGTTTGAGTGTATGCATTTAAACTCGTATCCACAGAATGAATGTGGCGGTGGAGGTTTGAAATGAAGAGCTTTCAAACACTAATTTAAAAGCCAACAACTACCAGGGATACATTAGTTAACTGCTAATGCAGGAGTAGCCCAAAGTTTAAAAACAGCATTTACCCCATCACAGTAGTGTTTCTTGACCAAGCACCTAAAAAGTGATAAAATAATAATTCTCTGTCTTTATCCTGTTTCATTTATCCTTGATTGGCTTTTACACATCCATATTCATCTACAAAGAGGAAGTGCCAACCTATGTAAAGTTCTGCATTTCATCAGTCCCTTACGGACAACCAGAGTAAGGTAACTGTAATCTGCTCATGGGGATGGTTGGTACACTGTTCCCATTATTGAGCATAGAGTTTTATTTCCCTGAAGGCCTCCGTCAGTCCTTGGAAATGGCAGGCACTTAAGGAAGCATTAGTTCTTAGGGCATCTCAAGAGTGCAGAGCAGGAGAACTGTAATGCACTCAATGGCTTCTTAGTTGTCTCCAAGGAGAGATGTGCTTCCCACATCTCTGCCTTACTTAGCACAAAGGTGTCGGCACTTAGGGCTTACTTCTTTCTGGCTTTGGAGCTCTTTGCCTTTCTCACTATAATTAATAACTTTGGAGTCCATTCATAAAATATTGTCATACCATTTCAAGGACTACAGTAATATCACATCCTAATATGTAGCCATTTGACCATGTTGCAATGAAATGGCTGTGTTGATATATCTCATATGGTTCAGATACATTACTATACTAGTCAGTGTATGTACCACTGTCCTTGCTATGACCAACAGGACAGCTGGCCACACGCAGGAGGGTCTGCAGTGACTGACGGTCAGACATCTGCCCTCTGCCTCCTGGGAACATGCAGGCCTTCTTTTTGGACTTGCTGCCTCACTCACTGCCCCTAAAACCTTGTGGAATCAGCTTCTCTTGCTATCTCATGAAACACAGGAGGCCTTTTTAAAAATGAGAAAGCCTGTGTCTGAGTGATGCCTCCAAGGAAGCTGTCAATTCCTGTTCTGTCTTTCCCAGAATTCCCAGGACTTTGCTCAGTACCTGTCATTGATATCAATGGCAAGAAAATACAATTATGCAAGAGTGTGGAGATACAGTCCACTGTTGTCCTCTCAAAAATATTCATCAAAAGCAACATTCATAAAAATCACTACATTTTGCTGTTTTCCTAAGAGCTAATATCCTCTGATTTAAAAATTAAAGACAAAGAACATAAATCACATTTTATGTTAAATATATATTTTTCATTTTATATTTACATTAAAAAATATTTATAATCCCCATGTTATGATAGGTTCTGGGAAGAAACAAGACATAGAAAAGAACATAGAGGAAAGTAAACACATGCACACACACACACCCCAGAAGTGATAACCAAAAAAAAAACACTGCCATGGAGTTGGACCCGACTCATAGCGACCGCTCCTTGGGTTTCCCAGGTGGTATCACTACGGCAATAGATTGTCCAACCTTCCTTCCGTGGAATCGCTGGTGGGTTTGAACCACCAGACCTCTGGTTAACAGTCAAATACCTTAGGCACTACACCACCAGAGCTCTTCCTTCCAAGGAGTGGAAGCAGCCAAATACGCTAACAAAAAAAAAATTTTTTAAGTTAGATAGGGAGCTCTGGTAGTGTAGTGCCTAAGGCACTTCACTGCTAACCAAAAGGCTGGTGTTCAAAAACCCCCAGCCACTCCTTGGAAGGAAGGTTGGGCCATCTACTTCCTTAGTGATACCACCTTGGAAACCCAAGGAGGGGTAGCTATGAGTTAAGTCTGACTCAACAGCGCATAACAACAACAGGTGAAATTTGATTAGCATAATTTTATCTTAATTGATGGGGGATGAGGGTTCATAATACTATTCTCTCTACTTTTGTGTAAATTTTATGTTTTAAAAAAATCAACCTGTTAATGAAACCTAAAGCAGGCTTTTCAATAGGCTTCCTTTCCAGTGTCTCCTCTTAAAGTTGCTTCACTGTCTTCTTTGAAAACAGTGGGGTACTCCAAAGAGAATTGAGTAATATGCTCTTCTTAGTGGGGAAAAGGAAGAAAAAAAAAAAAAAAACAGTTACCATCAAATTGATTCCTGCTCTTTAGATTCCACATGTGTCAGAGTAGAATTGCTCTCTATGGTTTTCATAGCTGTCCTTCCAAAAACAGTTCCCCATGCCTTTCTACTGAGGTGCCTCATGGTTTGTTTGAACCACAAATCTTTCATTTAGTAGCCCAGCACTTAAACATTTGCACCACCCTGAGCCTCCTCAGTGGAAAAAGACCTCCTTTAGACCTCTTACTGCTATCGTAGAGATAATGGATGGAATAGCCTCACTCTTCACAGACCTACTTCCCAATGCCTGAAGCAACACTTCCAGAATTCCTACCTGGCATCACAGGAATGGTTTCAGCCTACTTCACTACTTCACTAATCCATATCTGTAAAGCTCAGAAGCAGAATCTCTTTGCTATAAGCAAAACTGACATTAAAGATAAATGTAGTGGCTACATAGAAGTCCCCTGATACCCTTACCAATACCACCAGCAAACAAAATACCTTCTTTTCTTGCTTTGTCCCCACTCTAGAACAGATCTGAGTGTTGGGTGGATGGCTGAAATTCATGACTTTGAATCTGCCTTCTAACTCAAAAAACCAAACTGCCATTGAGTCTATTCATAGTTATCACTCATAGTGACCCCCATTGGGTTTCCAAGGCAGTAAATCTTTACAGAAGTGGACTGTCCCGTCTTCCTTCCATGGAGCAGCTGGTGGGTTTGAACCACCAACCTTCTGGTTACCAGTCAAATGCCTTAGGCTCTACACCACCAGAGCTCCTTAATAAGAACATGTAAAACTAAAAAATCCCACCATTACAATCTCATTCCCTTATCTTTAGGTTAAATCTCTGTTAAAAGGCAAAAGTGTATGAGGGGTAGTTATTAGGCTGTTATTCAGAACTTAACGTGAAATAGAAAGAGAAGATCTCAGAGAATGAGATAGGAAGACAGAGGGAGAACTTGAGGTCTCTAACTCCTGGAGGGTGCAGGAAAGAAGATAGTTTACAAACAGAAGAGTGGAAAGTTTTTCAACTATCTCAAATTAAGACTAAAAAACATGATCTCAAGCCATAAAGAGAGTCACTTAACTGAGTTAGTGGAACAGAAGTTTATAGATGTGGAAGTAATGTAAAACACATTACCTACTGATATGACACTTATAATTTAGTTGGAGGGAGAAATTTTCTATACCTGCATGAAACAATGAGAAAACAATTAATGTGAACTTGGTTGCTATTAGCTCCACATGGGGTATAGCTAATAGCTTAAGAGTTGCCATTAGTAGGGTGAGAAAGCAATGCTGACTGAGGTATGGATGGAAGACCTCAGAGAGGAGAAGAAATTTCATCTAAACTTTCAATTGTGAGGTTTGGATCACCTAAGACTATTCACAAGAGAGAAATAATAAGAGCAAAAACACATAACAAATATTTATTAAGCACCAATGAAGTACAAATGGTTAACATACTTGGCTGCTAACCAAATGGTTGCTATTGAAGTCCATCCATAGGCACTGCAGAAGAAAGGCCTGGCAAAACCCTGTGGATCACAGTTCTACTGTGGAGTCACTGTGAGTTGGAAGTAAGGTGGCAATAAGTGGATATGGAGCATGTACTTTTTAGCAGTTAATTATGCAAAGATACATAAGCCAGACTCCCCACCTTTCAAAGGCTCACTGCTTAGTATAGAACCAGGAATGTGCACAGAGTCTTTGTCAAAAGTTTGGATATAAGAGTGAGTGGAAATAGGGATAAGGCACATAAGTCAATGATTAAAAAAAAAAAAAAATCACTGCCATTAAGTCGTTCCTTACTCATAGCAATGCTATAGGACAGAGTAGAACTGCCCATAGGGTTTCCAAGACTATAAATCTTTACGAAAGCAGACTGCTTCATCTTATTCCCACAAACCATCTGGTGTGTTCAAACCACTGACCTTTTGGTTCACAGCCAAATATTTTCACTAGGTCAGTGGTTGGGTGGTATTAAAGCCAACCTTGGATGACTCTTTGTGTGTGTGTGTGTGTGTGTGATTTGGGTGGAAATTTACAGAGCAAATTCACTTTCCATACAGCAGTTCACATACACTTTGTTTCATGACATTGACCACAATTCATCACAATGCAACACCACAATTCCCCTCCCACTTCCTCCCGACAGTCACTTCTTCCCTGAGACCATCCCTCCATGCACTGCTGCCCCCTGAGCTGTCTCCCTGTGCATAAACAGGCCTTCTATTCTCCCATGATTGTTCTCTCCAAGGAGTGTATCTACCTCAGGTACATGTTCAACTCCTTTGCCTGTCTGTTGCTTGGCTGGAAGCCACAGGTGTGGGTTCAATTCTAGAACTGAAGGGCAGTTAGGGGCCGTAGTCTCAGTGGTTCTACCAGGCCCTATCAGACCAACAAACCTGGTTCCTTTTTTTTTTTTTCCCAAATGCTTTTGAGTTTTGTTCCACATTATTCTACCTCTCTATCCAGGGTCTCCTACATAGATCCTCCTCTGAGTGCTTGACAGTGGTAGCCGGGCCTTGGATGACTCTTAAGCAGTCAACCAACAGAATGTTGTAGAAAGATTAGACTAGGGGCATATCTAGTAATTTGGAAGCTACAGACATAATACTACACTGTCATCTTAAGGTTCAACATAACCAATGGCAATCATTCCACATCACACTTCAATTGCTGTATGATTGGCATTTTTCTGCTAGGACATCAGTCCTATACTCTGGTGTTTATGCCTGATTGTTTTTGTTGTTATTAGTTGCCATCAAGTTGGATCTGATGCATGGCAACCCCATGTATAACAGAATGAAAACTTGCCTGGTTCTCATCATCCTCATGACTGCTGATAGGCTTGAGTTCATTGATGCCTTCCAACCTAGGGAGCTCATCTTCTACCACTATATTGGACAGTATTCTTCTGTGATTCATAGGTTTTCATTGGCTATTTTTTGGAAATAGATTACCATACCTTTCTTCTGAGTCTATCAGTCTGGAAGCTCCAGTGAAACCTGTCCACCATGGTGACCGATGCTAGTGTTTGAAACATCAATGGCATAGCTTTCAGCATCCTAGCAACACACAAACCACCACAGTCACAACAAGCTGACAGATGGCAGTGGTAAGCTTGATTGTCACTGCCCTAATCTGAAAATCAGAAATATTCATATTCTTGGCTTTCTTACTGTGACAGTTGTAAACACTAACAGCACCAGGCACACCCCAAAGCTATTTTGCACACTGAAAAGCTTGGATGAATAGAAAGGAAATTTTGAGTTTTCAGTTTTGCAGTTATTTAAAGTAATTCATATTTTCTGTTTTAGGTCGAAATAAGTAATGATATTGACTCTGAAATGCGGCTGCTGAACTTGAGTTAGGAAGCAAAGCACTGTCGTCAGGCCTTCTGTGGATCCGACACGTACCACTTTCCATCCAGAGGAAGGACTGTGCCTCCTGCGTTTCCACGAATCACGGAGTTCTTTGGTTACAGCTTGTGTATTATTAGCATTGTCACTAGATGAGTTGTAGGTGCTTGGGTGGTTATTTTTTTAGTCACTTTCTTCTTATATGAATACATGTAAATTGTAAAAAAAAAAAAATTGGTTATTAATTTTTTAACAATATTTAGTGTGAGGCATGCAAAATTAAAAAAAATTGTGACCACCTTCTACAGTCAACTCTAAGAGAAATATTAGTGTGTATTGTTGAGAAGTTATGTCAGTATTGCTGACTGATGCAATTATTCTAGGCCTGATGGTGTTTGTGTTAGCAGACATTACCTGTGGTTACTAAATATGAAGCTAGATGTGTGACAACTGATATAATGGGTAGAAATGATGGATCTGGCTTTCAAATCAAATATGTGTCATTTTTTTCAATGCCACAAGGGAAAACAAAAAGTCTTCCTTTGTCCTCAACTTTCCAGAATCCAGAATAATATTATGGCAATCTCAACTTTCAGATTCATGAATGATATGTTGCTCTTCCTGTGTTCTGAAAAAAATATACATCATGGGTGTAAGGGAGAGTGAAATGATTAGTAGAACACCTTTCCCCTTTGGATAGAATATGAGTATCTCTGAAGTTTAATTTTCTACACTTTATCCCACTCCTGACACTCCTGTCAAACCAAAATGTACAGCTTGTGGGCTTGTGGGACTGCAATCACCTCCATAAATCTGCAATCAGAACTTTGCTCTTATGATATTCAAAAGGAGCATTAAAATAATGTGAAATTCTCTATAAATACTTCAAAAGCAAATTTTGAAGTATTTATATTTGTGCTACATCAACCGTTCTTTCTTCTACTGCTTCCCAATAGCCAAGAAAATGATAGGGGAAATAATTTTCTGTGGAAAAAATGACTGTCTTGAAAACACATCACAGCTTTCCACTCATGTCTCTCAATTGCTATTTCCCTTATGAAAATATGTTTTGCTCACTTTGGATAATGACCACAGTGAAGCTTCCCACAGACCACAAAAGTGTGCACATGCCTACCTCTTACTACAGAGGTACTTGGTCCATGAATATCTAAGAAGTCAACCATAAACCACCTAAAATATATGCAAATTTTATATATGTGTAGAAGTCTGTATTTTTTTTCTTTTTTGAGTCCATAGATTTTATCAAATTCTGTTAAGAATCAGAACTTAATGCAAGAACATCTGACCTGTTTACTCCCAGATCATTACAAACATTTAGGGCTTATTGGGGGCCTATTTTACTCACTGAAGTTCCTGGGTAGGACAAATGATTAATATGCTGGATGGGCTGCTAACTGAAAGGTTGAATGTTTGAGTTCACAGAGTCTCCTTAGAAAAAAAAAAGGCCTGGTGATTTCATTCAAAAAAATCAGCCATTGAAAATCCTGTGGAGCATAGTTCTCCTCTGACATTCATGGGTTTGCCATGAATCAAAGTCAATTCAATGGCATTTTTATTTTATTTTTTAACTTCTTGTGCTCCTTGGGTCAGCTCACATCTCACTCACTACCATCACTTTTCCTCCTATTAATAAATACAAATTCTAAATGAAAAAGAGTGAGCAGGAATCTTGGAGATCATCAAGTCCAAGGCATACATTCCACAAGTGAGGGAGCTGAAGCATAGGCAACTTGGTAAACTTGTCCAATGCTCTGCCTTTGTACAGAAGGCCAAGAGCTGTAGCCAAAGGAAAGAGAATTTAGAGAGTAAAAATTTGGCTTTGGGTCCCAATTCCATCAGTGTGGCCTTGGACAGTAGTCTTTAACATTCTAGTGCTGGAAGTCTTCCTCATCTATAAAATGGAATTATAATACCTACCTCACAAAAGTGAGGTGAAAATTAGTGAAAAACTAAAAACGAACTGTAAACTGTGTGCATGGGGGGAGGGGGAGACACTGCCATCAAGTCAATTCCAACTTATGGCGACCCAGTAGGGCAGAGAAAAATTACCCTATAATGTTTCCAAGGCTGTAAATCTTTATGGAAGCAAACTACCCCATCTTTCTTCCATGGAGCGGCTGGTGGGTTGAAACCTCTAAACTTTTGATTAGCAGCTGAATTCCTTAGCTAATGCACCAGCAGACCTCCTTGTAAACTGTGAGGCACTCTTCAATTTTAAGAGGAAGTTATTATTGGATGACGTCAGAACAGCCCTGTCTGAAGCACTTGCTGCACACCCAAGCGCAGGACAAGCTGGTGGGGACAATAAATCCTCTCTCTTCTAAAAGCAGTTTCCAAAAAGGATACTATGTTTCAAAGATTTGAAATAACGAGACTAAAAATTGATTTAAAAAAAAAAAAACATAACTTATATTCAAATTCCAAAACTTGTTGTTAGGTACAGAGAATTAATAAAGCATCAAAAACATAGAAAATAGCAACACAGAGGATAAAATTAACATTTAAAACTATCATTTCATCACTTCCCACACAAAAAAAGAAGTTAACATTTTTAAAATGTTATCATACTATTTCATCTTCATGTGAATCTGTCCCTATTTCTAACATGCACTGCAGTCCTAGATCTTATCTTACTGCAGATAACTTTGAGGAGGAAATCCTTGCATTAGTGATTTTTCTATGAATATTCAATATAGGCAACTACTTAATATGGTATATGTGTTTTTTTTTTAATCTTTCTCCATTAAATAATGAGGTTGTAAGTGTTTTAATCCCCAACACCAAAAAAAAAAAAAAAAACTTACTGCCATAGAGTCGATTTCAACTCATAGCCAACCCCTCCTTGGGCTTCCGAGGCAGATTGCTCAATCTTCCTTCCTAGGAGTTGCTGGTGGGTTTGAACCTCCAGCCCTCTGATAAGCAGTCAAATGCCTTAGGCACTATGCCACCATTAATCTGGACAATTCTAACATAACACTGTCAATGATTATAGGAGTAAGTGTTTCCAGTTCTTGCAGACTTTGCCACTTGTTTTAGGGAATCCACTCTGCACTGTGCTTCATCCCATAATGTTTTAACAAAGTCATGTTCAACTATAGTATGTTCTTGCAAAAAATCTTGCAAAATCTTGGCTTTTCCATGTTCAGGTGTGTGACTAGTCAGAGTAAGGGAAAGTAACACATCTCTTAGCCTGTGGTCATTTGTCATCCTAAGAGGTGCTGCAGCTCTAGGCTCAAGTGCTCTCCTCAGAAGTGGTCCTGGAAAGCTGAAGAGTGAGCTTCCACCCCCAATTAGCCTCTCATACTGACCTGAGAACAGAGGTAGAAAAAATAGAAGTGAAAACATAAAGCCACTATTTTTTCCTCTTTTATCACCTTGGCATTGTGGCTTACAAACCTTGTCCAAGCCTTCACTCCATGCCTTCTACCTTGTGAGAATCATTTCTCTTTCTTAAGTGGCTTGCATTGATACTGTGTGGAGCCACAAAAATTTGGGATGCTTTCAAGTTTATTTTTTATTTATCTCTATTTCCAGTCATATTTTAAGACCAGCAGAAATTAAACAGTAGTTGTAGGGAAGAATAGAGAATAACCAGGGGACCTATATTTTCTTAGGGTGCGGAACAATCTACATCAGAGAAATCCGAAACAGCTCATAGGAAAAGCTGTAAATTAGTGCTTCTTCCAGTATCTTTGCCTTCTACCTGCCATATAATATAAAGATACATAGTTATGATGCAAATGTTGTTAACACACTAGGTTGCTAACAGAAAGATTGGAGATTTGAGGCATCTCAGACAAAAGGCCTAATTATCTCTTCTGAGAAATCAGCCATTGAAAATTCCATGGAAAATCGCTGTACTCTGACATGCATGGTGTCACCATGAGTTGGAATTCACTCAACAGCAATTGGAAAATCATAAAACAGAAACGGATGTCTATCTTACTACAAATTTAAGGCTGTTATCTCATTTGTTTTGAATTTGGTATCTTTGCCTAGCAAAATACTGACTTCTTTTTTCCTTAAGAAAAATGAGTCCTATTGACCTGAATAAGGGAGAGAGCCAGCTTCTAGAGGCTAGATCTAAAATAAGATGACAAGGCTGCAATCTGTCTCACTCAGTGAATGGGATATTTCTGATTGAGGGGATTTGTCTTCATTAGAACCAACTACAGCACAGTTACAGAGCTGAGAAAACCATCATGATTCTTTGCTAAATTGAGAAGCAAATAAAACACAAAATTGCTCTTTTCAATCTTTGTAAATTAGAAAGGAATCTTGCCAAGAATAAGCAGATCTTAATTTTAAACTTATTTTAAAAATGTATAACCACTCCCATCACGTCGATTCTGACTCATAGTAACCCTTTAGGACAGAGTAGAACTGCCTCAAGATTTCCAAGGCTGTAAATCTTTAAGGAAGCAGACTGCCTCTTTGTTCTCCTGCAGAGTGGCTGTGGGTTCGAACCACCAAACTTTTGGTTAGCAGCTGAATGCTTTAACAACTATGCCACCAGAATGTCCCCCCAGAAATGTGGACACAATATGGAGTGAACATTCTGGCTCATTATTCCTTAAAGGAAATATTCTATCATTTCTGAGTTACTTTAGTATGTAACTAGGAGAAATCTTACAGGTAATTAGAATTCAAATGCTCTAAGTTGACATTTTAACCCATTGAACCAAATCTGCATTCAAGTGGTAGCTTAACTAAGTAGGGAAAATGCAAATACTCAATCTTTTTAAACTTAGAGAAGTTGAATTTCTGTCTCTCTAGTTTCCTTCCTATTTAAGAGTCACCTTACACCTTGCTTGATAGAAGGTCTGTTGAGTGTCTAAGAACCGTGTTCAAATATCTGTTATAAATAGGCCTGCAATTTAAGGATAATATAGTGGTGCTGTGGTTAAAGCATTGGACTGCTAACCAAAAGGTCAGTGGTTCAAATCCACAGCCGCTCTGTAGTAGAAAAAATGTGGAAGTCTGTTTCCATTATGATTTACAGCCTTGGAAACCCTATGGGGCAGTTTTACTCTGTCCCATAGAGTCACTATGAGTCATAATTGACTCAATGACAGTGGATTTGGCTTGGCTTTTGATGCCTAAAAGTAGAACTGATCAAGGTAATGAGTGTTCATGTAAGTATAAGGTATACAATGCAGAAAGAAAGCAAAGGTACTTTAAATATGAGAAGAATGTACTTATGAATAAAGAATTATATATATTAAGGAAAGTAGAATTATTCAAAAGATTCAAAATTTGTAGCCAGCATCTCTTTTTCCCTCCTGTAAAGCCTCAGTTTTTTTTATTAATAGCCAAGAAAAAATTTAAAATGACATTTCAGGAAGGTGGAGAAATCTTCCTAGAAATTAATATTTGTAGAAAAATTTGCTGTCGGGTTACAAATAAATCATCTTCTTTGAACCTGCATGTATATAAAGGGCAAGAAATGTGTTAAATGGTAACCATTTTTTTTTTAATGAAATATTCTAAGAATCTAAAATATGTTTGGGCTTGAATGTTAAAGCTAACAAGTGAAAGAAGGAAGGGGGTATGGAAAGAAGGAAGAAAGAGAGCAAGGGAGGGAGGGAAGGAGGAAAGAATCGAAGATGGATGCCTGGGAAGAAAGAGAAAGACGGGAGGAGGAAGGAAGGAGAGAATACAAAATAAAAAGTCTACCTAATAAGATTCAGACAGTCCTTAACCAAAGTTTTTGTTCTAGATTTTTCACTGTTCTTATTTATTTACCAAAAACATTGAATCAGTTTCCATTTAAAGCATATTTTTTTCCTTTCCCTTTCTGAATTAATATTTTCAAAGCAATTTGACAAAACTAACAATCTTCAGATTGTTCTAATAGAATAATCATCTCATAGTTCTTCTTCTAATCTTCCCAATAGTCCTTCTCATATAACTTGCTTTGGCAATCAGTCTTCTATGTTATGTAGGATTAGGTTTACCAACAGTGGCAAAAAAGAAAGAAAGAAAAATGACTGTCATTTTTTAAAAATAAAATAGAGGTTTACTTCTGTTTATATTTCAAAATTCTGGAGATAACACAGAGCAGCTCATATGTTCCCCAGGAACTGAGACCTAGGTTCCTTCTATCTTGTTCTTCATTTTGTGTAGCTGCCATTCTTAAGACCATGACAATGCTCAAAATGTCTTAAATTCCAGCTATTGCTTTTGTATTTCAGCCAGGAAAGAGGAAAAGGAGGCAAAGAAGCCTACTTCTTTCCTTTAAGGACATTTCCCAAAAGTTACACACACTACTTCTGCCCATATATATACCATTGGCTAAAACTTGGCCCACCCCAAACACAGCTGCAAGGAAAGTTAGGAATTGTAGTCTTTATTTCCGGTGACTTTTAGCCCATCTAAAAAGCAAGGACTTCATTCTGAATTAGAAGGGGAAAATGTGTATTGATGAATACTTAGTAGTCTCTGCCACATAGTTCACACTAATTGACATCATTTCTCAGAAGAATGTTTTAATTTACTTTAATTATAATAAATTATAGAAATATATATACATATATCTTCAATACTGTGAGGCATTTAGCCATCAACTCTGTGAAATGAGAATGTGTACCTCATCTTGTTTTCTTTTCCTGTCTTTGTGATCAGAAAGAAAAAAAAAAATCTGTGGCACTAGATCCTTCTATATTTCCTATAATTCCACAGATTATATTTTAGCTCTCTTCTTTTAGAACTTGAATCTAAAATTCAAGAGCCATATTGTTTGGTCTTCATTGAGTTGTAGCAAAAATAAATTAATTCTTCTATGACCATAGCACTGCAACTATCTTATTTTGGCAGGATCTTCTCTTCTGAATTGATTTGTTATGTCATTATAATTCATTTCCATACACAATGGATATCAGTGCTTAGCAAAGTTGAGCAGAATATAAAAGTGAAAATTATGTGGTCCTTTCCTTTGTTATTTCTTCTTAGCAAAAGTTTGGCCTGTTTGCCTTCATCTGTTTTTCTTCCAGAATGTGACATTGACCAGAGTGGAAAGAGTGTTTTAAACTACTTGACAGTCTTGTTTCTCTTAGAAAAAATACAATTGAAGGAAATCATAAAATTTTGTTGTAATTAGATTTTATTATACACGTCCCTCCTAGGCTGATTGTGTGTATGTGTGTGTATACATGTATGTGTGTGTATGCATGTGACAGAGAGAGAGATATCATTACTACTTTACTATTTATTAAATAATATCCCAGAAAGTTATTTTTTTCACTGAAAACTGTTGACTCTATTCTCCCATCTTATGACTGCAAATTTGGCACCTGTCACTAGTAATTTTAACAATCTTGATTGACTTACTCATATTGTACACACACATCTACACACTTGTACACTTAAGTACATCTTTTTCTAAACAATCACATTGTTAAAATGTGCTATATGACGCATTCCTTAAAACATAAATAAACAGTGTAAGATTATTTCAGGGAGTGAAGTTAAAAGTAAAGAGATGGCTTGGATAATAAGTATTTTACCTTGCAAGATAAAATTTTAGAGTTCAAAAGGAACTCAGCAATTCCCTTTGCTCAGGCTACAAATGAGGAGCCTGAGGCTGATAGTTGCAGGGGCTTGCCCTGTGTCCCTTCAGGTCTGCTGTGCAAGTATTCAGCCCAGCCTTCTTTCCTCTAAGTTCGGTGGCCATTAGCTGCTGCCAGTCCTTTGCTGGTTGCTGGCAATCTGACACCTTTTTCTCCGGGCACATTCAAGGCCAGTTATCTAGGCTGCCAGCAGTGCGAGGGAGACACCTGCTGCCGGGTGTACTCACCTTCCCTCTGCTTAGGTCTGAGCATTAGAAAGTCCACTTCCAGTGGTCTTTCATCTTGCCATTTTGTCTTTTTAGGGCAAATAAGAAAGCCTAGACCTCAGAGAACTGTTTGTTGCTTCCCAAAAGACAGAAGAGCCCAATCCTGGCTACCTTCTTTCTTTACTCCTGGTTTAAATCTGATGATTTTTCTCCAACTAGCAGAGAGATATTTTACTTTTAACTGCAGAATGTTAGTCCGTTTTGAAGAGCTTTATTCCTGAGGAAGCGATGTTGCAAATAACATCACTTTGTAACTGCCTCACCTAGTTTCATTTCTTCTAAATCTCTTTTTCCCAAGGACTTCCTTCTTCCCCTTTGGCTTCTCAAATCTATTTTAAGACTAAAGTAGCAATTGTTGAATGCAGTTTTATGAAATAGTTTATTAAGCTTGTTTATCTATTATGAAACCAATAGCCTAATCATTGCAGTCATTCCACTGGCATTCAGATAATAATAATACAAATGAGTGTTATAAGTGTCACTGTTAATTAGCTTTCTGTTTCTTTCATCAAAACTTGCTTTGTGTTGGGCTCTCTGCACTGTCAAGGGTTATTATTATTATAAGCTGTCACATTCAACCTACTCATTCAACCCATATCTATGAATATTTATCCAGATTCTTTTATAGCTTTCATTTTTGCCATGCCTCTAAACAAGAAAAATGATTTTCTGTGCAGGACTTTTTTTAGGGAAAATGCAATGTATATAGCACCCAGTTGAATATCTTTAGGTAACGTGATTTGGGGCAATTTATGTGACATGCTTAAGTTATTTCTTTAGGGCAAGCAAAACCCATTAATTGCATTGTGTTTGGTATGGTGAATAAAAAAAAAAAATCAGTTGTTTGGCTTTAGAACTTTTAACATCTCAGAAAAAGCCATTGATTATAGAGCTCAGATATCTAAAGCTAATGTGGAAATTAAAACTGATTGGTCCTCTGTACATATTATAAGACGCCTGAGTACTCCTAGGAGTCCCTGGGTGGCATAGCGCCTAAGGCATTTGACTGCTAACCAGAAGGCTGGCAGTTCAAACCC
>NW_006921647.1:706706-708544 GCF_000298275.1 Orycteropus afer afer | reverse complement strand
TCAAAGGAAATTTGGGTGTTAACACTTCAAAATACTTTAAGTCCTTAAGGGGAAAATCTGAAGTGAAAAATATTAATATCCACATCAGTTCCTGAAGCAAAATGTTTGACACAGAGTAAGAAAGCTATTCTCATCCCATGGTAGAAATGTAGAAGTGAATACTTCTAAGACCTTCTGATCTGAAGACACTAAGGAACTTCTGCCATTTTAAATAAAAAGACACACAAAAAAGTATCTTCTCAGTTTTGCTTACTTTTCATTTTTCTGAAACTTTCTGTATATGACAGCAGCTCTGTTAGCTGGCAACCTTGCCTATCTGCAACAGAGCTGAAAACCAAGCAACAAACAAAAACCTCTGATAACTTCCCAATGGGTCTTATAAAATCCATGCTTCGAAATTCCTGAGTTTTACTCATAAGAAAACTCGTTAACCCTTTATTTAAATTCTATTCACTCTTAATATATGCTGACTTTTAATTATTGTAATGAAATAGTTTTCGACCACATAACAAATTAAAAGCAGAAAATTAGAAAGGGGTATAAGGTATAAAATAAGCAGAAGTACTGGCAGTAATTAAATATACTATCTCTAACTAGGGGAGCTCTGTAGCGTAGTGCCCAAAGTACCTGACTGCTAACCATAAGGCTGGTGGTTCAAACCCACCAGCCACTCCTCAGAAGAAAGGTTGGGCAGTCTACTTCCGTACCACCTTGGAAACCTAAGGAGGGGTCTCTGTGAGTCGGGTCTGACTCTACAGCACATAACAACAACAACAACATCTCCAACTAGACGAACAGAGATAGAAACAAATTTAGAATTACAAACCGCAGTTGTATGGCCATTAAAGGTAAGAAAGAATATTTTTAGCCAACCTGCAGGCAACATTGTATTGCTTGACATAATGATGGATCCAGATTTTCAATAAAATGTTTGTTTGTATGAGTTAGAAACAAGTATTCTTACTCTAATTTATTTTTTATCTGTCCTGAAATTATTGTAATTAATTTTTATTAAAATAAGATGTTTTACTGTCACCTGTCAGAAAATTGTTCTAATAACCATACAGATATTCATTGTCTACAGTTCTAGTCACATCCCTTTAAATGTGGCCTTTCTGTGCCCTGAGTAGCTTGTACAATATGTGGTGGCATTGTGATGAGTATGGTATTCTTAAATAATGAGATCAATGTGAATTACATTTTGGAAAATGCTTCATCAAAAATAATTAAAATAAAGATGCTTAGGAATTTAAAAGGGTAAATTGTTAGTACCACCAAAGATGTATTCTTGAATGTTCTGAATTGGAAAGAACCATGTTATAGCGAGATGTGATCTCTGAAAACAATTAATAGAATTTTAAGATAAATTTTACCTATGAATTAATATATTGATTTTCTGGAATTTCCCCTTTTATAAAACTTACTCTACCTGGTGTTTTCCTAATTGTCTCTTCTTGTTGAATGCTCTGATTTATTTCAGTTGCAAAGATATCAAAGTCCTAGAATATTTTCCAAGGAAAGGGAAGCATTTCACAGAAAGCATGATGCAGCTTTCTGTTTGTACCTTGGGAAGTAGTGCTCCTCCACAAGCCCAGCTTACATTCACCAAGGGTATATCCTGTCATATTCTTTATCTGTCAGCACTCTAAAGAAAAAAAGAAAATCTCTTCTATGTTGATTGTTATTATTGTTGTTACTTGCTGTCAATTGGCTCCAACTCATACAGCCCCATGTATAACAGAATCAAATGCTGCCTAGTTCCACACCATCTTCACAATTATCAGTAAGCTCAACTCTATTTTTGTGGCCAGTGAGGGGCTTGTCTTCCAGCATTATAA
>NW_006921647.1:695272-706531 GCF_000298275.1 Orycteropus afer afer | reverse complement strand
TGGGTACTACTCCACCATTTTATTTTTGCCAGAAGTTTTTCAGTAGCTCTGGTAATGTAGTGCCTAAGGCATTTGACTGCTAACCAGAAGTCTGGTGGTTCAAACCCACCATCCATTCCTCAGAAGGAAGATTGGGCAATCTACTTCCTTAGAGATACTGCCTCGGAAATCCAAGGAGGGGCAGTGAGTTTGGTTTGTGTAAGGTTTTCACTGGCTAATGTTTGGAAATAGAAGGCCAGACCTTTTTTCTTAGTCTGTCTTAGTCTAGAAGCTCTGCTGAAACCTGTACACCATGACTAACCCTTCTGGTATTTGAAATACTGGTGGCATAGCTTCCAGTATTATTGTAACACGCAAGCCACCACAGTATGACAGACTGACAGAGAGGTGGCACTCTTTGTTAATAGTAGCAGCTGATTTCAAACTGGGTCACGTCATTTCATCTTCATTCTTGGATAAATCTAATTTGCTCTTTGCTGTGTAAGACTGACAATACTCAGAAAATGCTACTGATCATGAAGTTCACTGCAGGGACTTACTGTATTTAAATTTAGTGAGCAGCTATATGAATGAAGCAGGATTGGATGACTTCCTTCAAGCCACACCATGTGCCAGAATCCACTGCTGCAAGCCATGGCTACTGTATCCTTTTGAATACAGCCCTACTGAGCAACTACCATAAGTCAGATGCTGTGTGAGCACTGGAGATAAAAAGCAGCATAATACCAAAGTGTCTACCTATAGGAGCTAGCTGTCCAGTTTGATTAATAAATCTGTAAGCCCCTTACCAAATGGCTGCTAGTGCTCTGGACAGTTGGGCTCTGATGGGCTAGGACTGGACTCCCCTTCCAGATTGTGAGCCTCAGTGATCCCAGGAGGAAAGAGCTCATTCACAACCTCACTCTGTCTCCTTATATATTCACCAAACAGTGAGTGCTCAAGGCACTAGGGGAGTGATAAAAAACATCAAATACACCCCTTTCCCTTGAGAAGTATACAGCAGAAATCCTAGTAGCTTTCAAGATGGTCGGTCCATGAGTTGCTTTCCTTGGATTCAGCTTCTGGAAGCATCTGTTAAAGTCTCACTAGGCCATAGATGGCTCTGTTCACCTGGGTAGAGGTGTGCCACATTTGTTGTTGTGAATCTTTATAAAAGTGCAAATCCACAAAATGGGACACCTATTGTTCAGGACCCAGGTAACAGATGCCAGTATTGCCATTACCAATTTCAAACAAACCAAAGCAAGTCTAAAGAACTTCTGGGTCCACGTTAAAGATAGCAAGTCTACAGCTTTTAACAATTGAAGGCAATTATGGCCAGTACTTGTTTCAGTGGCATCAACAACCATTGTCTTGATAGATCTATAGTAATCTAAGTAGAGCCTAGTTTGATTGGTCAATGTCTAAATAAAACCCACAACAGACAAATAAAAGTAAGAAAACTCACTAAAAGAACAAAAGCAATGCTCAGAGAAGTCTCCATATAATTCTGGTATAATTATAGAGATCACTCAAAACAGAATTGTTTGTCATTGTTTCCAACAAACTGGAAATTGATATTATTATTTTCCTCAAAAGCACGATAAAAAACGAAACTCACTGCCATCATGTTGGATCCAGCTCATAGCAACCCCTTCTTGAGTTTCTGAGATAGTATCACTATGGAAGTAGATCATCGAATCCTCCTTCATCATTCAATCCTCCTTCCAAGGAGTGGCTGGTGGGTTTTAACCACCAGCCTTCTGGTTAGCAGTCAAATGCCTTAGGCACTATGCCACCAGAGTGCTTAAAAGCATAATGTTGCTGCTGTTATGTGCCATCCAGTCAGACTCAACTCAAAGAGACCTCTCCTTGGGTTTTTGAGTTGGTATCACTATGGAAGTAGATTGCCCAACCTTCTTTCCGAGGAGTGGCTGGTGGGTTTGAACCGCCAGCCTTCTGGTTAGCAGTCAAGTGCCTTAGGCACTAGGCTACCAATGATAACAGTATTTAAATGATGAGAATAACTCTCAACCTCTTTTGTTGCTGTGACCAACAGAATGACAGTAAGCTTGCTCTCACATTTGTAATACCAACTATGCCATCTTATGGAAACTATTAGAAGTACCTATAGGATTTCATTGTATTTCAAAGGCAAGGATCTGCTAGTAAGAGGACAGAAAGACATTGCACCTCTTGTCTATTTCTACATGTTTTTACCTATAGCATCTATACCAGCAAAAGTCATTTAAAAAATCTTTTTATCTTGAACAACTCTTATTACTTAACAACCAAGGCATGTCTCAATCTTGACACTGGAACTCAGTGTAAAAATTTTGAGTGATGTTTTATACCAATATGAATTTCTACTGCCCCATAACACTCTGTAGTGTATTGACTCCTTTTCTACAGATTTTAGAACTACTGTTGTTGTTGTTATATGCCATCAAGTTGGCCCCGACTCATAGCGACTCCTCCTTAAGTTTCTGAGGCGGTATCACTATGGAAGTAGATTGCCCAACCTTCCTTCCGAGGAGTGGCTGGTGGGTTTGAACCACCAGCCTTCTGGTTAGCAGTCAAGTGCCTTGGGCACTGAGCTAGGTATATATTAATTGAAAAAAGTTAAATCCAGGCAGGAACTATCCTACATGATATTGGTAGTCTATGAAAAAAAAATGTCTTTTTTCTTATAAAACTAATAATCAGATTTGTTTGCATAATTACTTTTTATATTTTTGTGTATAAAATACCTGTCTATTATATTCACATTCTAAAATGTCCAGAAAGTGTTATTTAATAGAAATTGCATGCATTTTTTTTAACGTTTCTATGGACCCTTTGATTCTGGGTAAATTTACAATGAGTCAGCAGTAATGAACTATTCTTGTCAACTATGGATAAAAACATACATTGAAGTAGACAATGACTACTGTTTTCCATAAGTTTTTCCCCCATTATAATCTGTTTACCATAGTAAACTTGGCAAATACATGTATCTTAAATGTCCTCACATTTTTCAGAACTTAAGGGTCACCCCACTATTTCATATACAAATCAAAGTAAGCCCCAGGCAACGTAACTATAAGCAGTGCAGTCCCTTCCGCCAAGAATTTCTGGGCATCCCAGGGGAGGGTTAAAACGTTCCACAAATCCACACAAGTTATCTGCGTCACCTCAGGTAGCTGATTGGACCTCTCTGCCAAGGGCTCTGACATTCTCATGCCTCTTGCCACTGCAACTACTCCCAGCTGTCTCTTCCCAAAGCTTGAACTCAGACTCCCTTTTATTTCCCAACAAAGCTAAAGCAAACTTTTGTAACTAATAACTTTTACTAAGGTTTGATGAGAAATTAAGGAGTTGCACCCCAGAAAAAGATAAACTTAGGAATGGGTCAAGGGGAAGATTACTCAGTAAGCAAGGTAAACACAGACTTACTTGTGCTTATTTACTAATCTGTACTGAATAATTTAACATTTTTTCACCACATCAAAGATTTTGCTTCTAGGTATGGCTGGAATCTGTCTCTGTTCCCACCCCCACAGCACCTTTCTACAGAGTCAAAGCCTCTTTTCAAAGTTATAATCTATGACAGGGGAGCTCTGGTAGCGTAGTGCTTAAGGCACTTGATTGCTAACCAAAAGACTGGCGGTTCAAACCCACCAGCCACTCCTCAGAAGGAAGATGGGGCAATCTACTTCCATAGTGATACTGCCTCGGAAACCCAAGGAGGGGTCGCTATGAGTCAGGTCCAACAGCACATAACAACAACAACAATCTATGACTGGGATGGAGTGCCTAGTCAGCAAAGTAAGCATGGGTTTACTTGTGCTTACTAATATGTAGTGAACAATACTAATCTGTAGTGATATTTGATGTGGTGAAAAACATGTGTAATTGTTCAATTACAGATTAGTAAGTAAGCACAAGTAAGCTCATGTTTAGCTTGCTTATTGGGTAATGTGCCTTGAATAGGTCACAAGGATTAGTGTTCTGGAATTGAGACAGGCAGGGAATCAGGCTAGATAGGTCAAACAATCCCCTAACTTAATACCTTGGAATTTAAACCTAAGTGCAGACCACCACATAATTCTTGCTGCTGGCTGGTGAGCCAGCCCCTTAGGAAGGTAAGAAATTACATCTCAGAAGCCCCACAAGCTTGACCATTGTGTTGGTGACGTTGTTAGGTGCCATGAGTTCTGAGTCATGGAATTGGCTCCAACTCATAGCAACCCTATGTACAACAGAACAAAACACTGCCTGGTCCTGTGCCAGCCTCACAATCCTTGCTATGCCTGAGCCCTAGGATGCTGATAAACCTCAGAATTATCCTTCAGGTACCTTACCAGGTACAGAGCATGCACAGTAAAACTCAACTTGACCGACAACATGAGCTTCCACCAGAAGCAGTCAAGAACAGGAATCTCTTGCTGGAACTCACACCAGGGTCCAGAGACATCACGCACGCTCAACAGCCCAGAATAAGTCACGGCAACATCCCAGCAGCCTTCTTGTCAGGTTCCATCTTTGTTCTGACAGCTTTTGCAGTGGAATCCATCTTGGCTATCTCCTGCATGTGCATGTGATTTTCCCAGAAATCCCCACCTATTCTATGAGTAAAGATAATGCCCTATTCCACCTAAAACCCTTTACAAACCTGGGAAATCCTTTGTGCAGTGAGAGACCAGAGGCTAGCATAGGCAAGAGCCTCTCTTCATCTCTTTCTTGCATGCGAGTCCCCTTCCTTCTCCTCTCTCTTTAATAAACTTTGGTTCATGTGGACAATTTCCCTCTTCTGTTCAATGCTTTGTCAGTAGAAGGCAAAGACCCCTGCTCAGGGTTACAGGGACCCCAGTAACAGAATTTATCTGAATGTCCTTCACTGAGAGAGTTTTTATCACTTTTTTAAAGAAGAGATTGCTGTTATCACATGGTGATGGTAGAACACTTTGGATTTCTTTATTGTCTCCTAGTTGACAAAGTTATCCTTCACCTCACCCTAACCAGGAAGCAAAACCAAAAACTAAACCAAACTCACTGCCGTAGATTCGATTCTATGCTCATAGCAACCCCTTTGGGTTTCTGAGGTGGTAATTTTTACGAAAGTAGATTGCTCTGTCTTCCTTCCTCTCAGTGGCTGATGGGTTTGAACTGCCAACCTTCTGGTTAGCAGTCAAGTGCCTTAGGCACTGTGCCACCAGAGTGCCTTACCAGGAAGTAAAGTTCCCTTAATGTCAGATTCACCTCCTCAGAGATTATTTAAGAGGATGCCAAAACTCAAACTCACTGCCATGGAGTCAAATCTCACTCATAGCGATCCCTCCTTGTGTTTCTGAGGCAGTAATCTTTACAAAGGTAGATTACCCCATCTTTCTTCCAAGGAGTGCCTGGTGGGTTTGAACCACCAGCCTTCTAACCCGGTCGTATGCCTTAGGCGATATTATTTAACAGGATACTTAACTTCTCACTGAAAGACCAGCACAGGGATTCCAATCCCAGATCTGGCTTCCCCAAGAATAACCAGTTGCCATCAAGTCAATTACTACTTGACTTAGTTACATAGAGCTGCTTTAACAGAAATATCACAAACAGATGCCTTTAGCAAACAGAAATGTATTCTCTCACTGTTTAAGAGGCTAAAAGTCCAAATTCAGAAAGCCATCTCTGGGGAAGGTTTTTGCTCTCTGTGTGTTTTGGTCCTAGGAGGATCCTAGCACAGAGCCTCTGGGTCATAGGACACGCTCCACTTCCAGCTCTTCTTTCTTGGAAGTCATAGTTCTCCTTCTCTATTCCTTTCTCTCTCCTTTTATCTTTGTAAGATAAAAGATTGTGCAGGCCACATGCCAGGGAAACTCCCCATACATTAGATCAGGGGTGTGCAGGGATTAAGGGAGTGGCATCCGACCTTAATCTTCTTACAGCTGATTGGTTTATCACATAAGATTACATCATGGGGGATCATTACATAACTGCCAAGCCACTGAGAATCATGTCCTAGCTTAATTGACATATATTTTGGGGATATACAATTATACATTACTCATGTGCATCAGAGTAGAGCTATATGCCAGAGGGTTTCCCTTGGCTCATTTTTCAGAAGTCAATCCCCAAGCCTTTCTTTCAAAGTGCTTCTGATGGGCCTTGAAGTTCCAACCTTTCTAGTTGGGCAGCCCAGTGTGTTAACCATTTGCATCATCTGGTACTCCTTGCACCACCTGAGACTCCTCTCCAAGAATAAACTCGAAACCAAACTCACTGCCCTCAAGTTGATCCTGACTCATAGTAACCCTTCCTTGGGTTTCTGAGAAAGAAATAGATTGCCCAATCTTCCTTCCGAGGAGTGGCTGGTGGGTTTGAACCACCAGCCTTCTGGTTAGCAGTCAAGTGCCTTAGGCACTACGCCACCAGAGCTCCTTCCCCAAGAGTAGTGAATGGTTATTTGCTGTGAACCAATTGACTAAATAAATCCTCACAGTGGGTTCATCCCCAGAAGAAAAAAGGGGCAGGAGGAAGAATGAGTTATCTTTGCAATTTTTCTGTAAATATAAAACTATTCTAAAAGTGAAAGCTTATTTAAATAAAAAGTGGAGGGTATGTTTTATGCAGTGTCATATTCCAGATTCTAACCTTAGAAATATAACATATAAAAAGTTTGAATGATTCGTCTCTATTTCCATTTATTAGTGTCAAATATACTCTAGTCTCAGAGCACCCATCTCCTTACAAGCAAAAGAAAGAAAGAAATTAAATTGTTGATCTTGTTGCCTCTCCTTCAGATGGGCACTTGAATTCTCATGCTTACTTGAACAAATGGAAACCATATTAGATGTTCTTATAACCTAATAGTGGCTATGAATTAGAAGAACAGACTAACATATCTTCTTTCCTTGCTATAGGCTCATGTTGAATTTCATTTTTCTGCCATTTCCACCTATCAAAATGACTTAAAAATCTACAGGCAAGTTTTGAAGATTAACGTGAATGCTGTCTACTAGTATGGTAAATACAGTTTCAAAATCCAAAAGCCCATATTTCTGTGTATCAATAAAATTACATAACTCCATTAGTACTGTGCTCCATACGGTATCATATTTCTTTTTTAAATAAATTCTTTAAAGGAAATCAGAAAAAAATTATCTTAAGAATTCAGATTACTTAAACTATGGAACGCCTGATGAAATTAGAAGTAAACTTCAAATTAACATATAGATTCTTATTTATTCCTAGTGGAGTTTTAGATGTTTTATGTATGATGCCCTATGTTCCATACTTGTACAACCTGAACTGTATTGAAATGGAAATTACTATTTTTACTACTATTAATTATTAGTAACATTGTTTAAAAGTGAAACTTATAAATAAATGTTAGGTTTGAATTGAATAGAGGAAAATTTCCTCTAAATTTCATAAATAAAGGAGAACTGTCTTGTGGGGAGTTTTCAGTAGATACAAGAATGAAAGTTAAGTGAAACAATGGAAAAAGAAGAACAGCCCTTCAGCAGAGTTAACAAAAAAGAAAAGAAACAAATACATAATTTAAAAGTGTTAACCATAATGCTGGTGGTTCAAACCTACCAGCCACTCCTCGGAAGGAAGGTTGAGCAATCTACATCTGTAGTGACATCGCCTCAGAAACCCAAGGAAGGGTCACTATGAGTCAGATCTGACTCCATGGCAATGGGTTTAGTGTCATTTATAAGAACAAAATTGCATGAAAGGAGGGAAATGTCCTCTAGCTAGTAGAAGGACAACTATCACTCCCCAGTTTCCTAGTACATCAAAACAACAGGCTCCCTTTTATACCTGAGTGCTTCCTAATACCAGCCCAAGAACTGCTTCATGTCTAGAAGGCAAAGTGAGACTTTTGAGATTCAATGAGGACTAAGGAGGCTTTGTGATAGGAAATTAAGACAAGACTTCGGATTACTCAGCATTAGAAGGAAAGGCTGCCCCAGTGAGAAGTCAATGTATTTCAAAAAATTCAGTTGAAGTGGGTTCTCATAATGTATGTTTGAAAGGGGTCACCCTACTGTCTGTTAAAGCAATAAGGATTATCATTTTGTTGAGCAAGCTTCTCTCACCACAGAAATGAAGTGCTTTTTTTATGGAGAAAAGGTCCATTTCTTGAACAAGGGTCATCCTTCCAACCAATCTTTTATCCTGGAGCTGAAGGTACCAGTGTGATGGTGCTACTCACTCTCACTTGCTCATTGACAATCTGTCCCTGGCAGCATATCTTTACTCTAACGAATGCATACTATAGAAAGTCACAAAATTGAAAATCAAAGAAGGTCAGCACTTGGAAGACCTTAGTCCATTTACTTGTTTTGAAAGATAATGAAGCAGAGTCCTAGAAAGTTTGTTTCTCTAAATTACAAAGCTGGGACTCTAATACAAGTCTCTGTACCTACTGATTACCTTGCCTAGTGCTCCGATCAGTAAAGCACACAGCCTAATTTAGTGCTTCCTCTATTTTTCTACAAGGAAAGTGGTAGCTGAAGCATCAAGCTCTGACTGTTGTTGTTGTTGTTGTTGTCATTTGCCATCGAGTCGGCCCCGACTCATAGCGACCCCTCCTTGGGTTTCCGAGGCAGTATCACTACGGAAGTAGGAATGCCCAACCTTCCTTCCGAGGAGTGGCTGGTGGGTTTGAACCGCCAGCCTTCTGGTTAGCAGACTAGTCCATTGAAATTTAACAAAGATCCTCAAAGTTTTATGAAACCTTCAAACTGAACAAACCAACCATCTCTCTGATGTCTGAATCATCCCTAGATTTGTTCCAAATGGCCAACTATGTCTCACTACAAACTCCTTAGTCACAGGAAAGATACCTACTCTCAAATATCTCAATCTATCTTTAGACAATTCTGAATTTTAGAAGGTTCACTCACATATTCAGCCAAAGTTTGTCTCTCTACAACTTTCTGATAAAAAGAGTCATGCAAACAAATTTAATCCATTCTTTGGGGAAAAATAAAAAAATAATAATTATGGTGTACCGCTTGAGATTTCCATATTGTGGACAACTAAAACAAACAAACAAAAAAATCTCCATTTGCATCCATTTTCTCGTGTAATATGGTTTGGCGTTCCCTAACTATTTTTGTCACCTCTGAACCCACTCCAAATTGTCCATGCCGTTGTCAAAATATAGTGCCTTGGACTGAACACAGTACTTTGGGTTTGATAAGCAAAGATAATATTTCTCCTTTTCTCCTGACCTTTGAATAAATAACTTAAACTTAAATGAATACTATCCCATAAAAAAAAGAAAAAAAACTCACTGTCGTCCAGTGGATTCCGACTTATAGTGACCCTTATTTGGGTTTCCAAGTCAATACCTCTACAGAAGTAGATTGCCCAGTCTTCCTTCCGAGGAGTGACTGATGGTCTGGTTAGCAGTCAAATGCCTAGGGAACTACGCCACCAAGCTGGTTTAAAAAATGATAAACTTAACAGAAACACCAAACTTCTTAGGCCAATGGTCTGCAAACTTTTGATTATTCACTCCTCAGAGTAAAATATTTTGAGTACAGCTTCCCTTAATATCTACATTTATTTTGTTTATAAGCCATATACCTGTATATCTTGCCATGCCTCAGTTTCTAGTGTTCATAGTGAATATAAAGGTAATTATCTCCTTGACTCTTGAGAGAATTAAATAAGTCAATAACTGCAAAACTCGTAAGATATTACCTGGTGCATAGCAAGTACTCGATATAAATTACTTATGTTACCAGTATGGGATGGGATTAAGCTGCAAATAACAGCAATCCTGAAAAATACTGGATTAAATTCTTTTTTTTTTTTTTTTCCACTTAACAAGACATTAGAAGGTAGACATTTTCTGATGTAAATTCAACAGCCCAAGGATATCTGCTGAGCTGAGGTCTCTGTAATTCACCTAGGATTTCCTTTATGGTCACAAAAGAGCTATTGCAGATTTAGCCATCATATGTGCATTCCAGGCAGTAAAAAGTATAAAGAAAGGAAAAAGAAAAGAGAGGGTTGTATCAAGGAAGCACTTTTTTTTCTCTAGAAATCACTAGCAGACAATCACTAAAATACTTGTTTGATTAGTTTGTACTGCTCATATGGCCACCTGGTGGCACAATTGTTAATCAGCTCAGCTACTAAGCAAAAGCTCAGTGGTTCAAACCCACCAACACTTCAGTAAAAGAAAAGACCTGATAATGTGCCCCTGTAAATAAGGTTCCCTTTTGTATGGTACCTGAGGCATTTGACTGCTAACCAGAAGGTTGGTGGTTCAAAACTATCAGCCACTCCTCTGAAGGAAGATTGAGTAATCTACTTCTGTAGAGGCCAACTATGAGTTGGAAACAACTTGACAGCAGTGAGTTTTTCTTTCTCTTTTCTTTTCTTTTTTTCTGTAAAGAAGATTCTAGTCTAGAAAATTCTATGGCAATTCTACTCTGTCATATATAGTCATCATATGGCTGGTGGGTTTGAACCACCAGCCTTCCAGTTAGCAGCCAAATGCCTTAGGCACTACACCACCAGAGCTCCCATGAGTTGACAACATACAACAATACCAATGGCATCGAAGGAGTTTAAGAATGTGAATTTTTACCTTTCTTTCCAATCTTTATATAATAAAGGAAAGGGAAAGGTGATTGGAATGATGTTTGAGCTAACCTACATTATTATTCTTTAAAAATACATATGCTGGAGACTTCTGGTACAATAGAAGAATAGTCAGACAAGCGACAGAGACCCTCTTCAACAAAGAAAAGAAAAACCAATTGACAGAAATACAGAAGATAATCCTGGAACCCTGAGCTTTGAAAGGAACTACACAGAAGTGGATTAGGCACCAACTAGTGGAAAACCTGAACAAAAACAATGAGTACAGAGATGGTCAGAGCTGGGGACTGTCAGCTACTCTGATGAGACCAGCAGCCTGAATATTGCCAAGTGATATTGGGACATGAGAATTGACCTAAAGATCAGTCCCGGTCACCAAGGGCTGCAGGGACAACTGCTTGGTGGTCTATGACTAGGAAGGGAAACAGCAAGGAGGGAGACAACCTGAGCTGTGGACTTTCTGCTGTCCAGAGGGCACAGCCATTTTGATTGTTTACATGCAGCAGACATTTTGGATATTTAAAGTGACTGAGGGTGCAGCCATTTTGAATGTTTACAAGTGGCAACCATTTTGGATTTTAAAGTGATAGCATTCTCATTCAGATTCCAGGAACTTAAGTAAAGAAAAACCAATCGACAGAGATATAGGCTCTGTTTGCCAGGGTCAGCAAGGACATA
>NW_006921647.1:692993-693827 GCF_000298275.1 Orycteropus afer afer | reverse complement strand
CTGTGTCGTTACAGAACTTCTAGATGGTAGGGAAGTCAAGACAACTACAAGATAGAACGGACTATTCTAAATTTGGGAAGAAAACTATAAATCACAAGGTAACCTCAAAGAAAAATGATAAATCTTCACATCAAAAGAAAAAAGAGGACCAACATAAATATTCAGGAAATACTAAAACAATAGCAATCAAGAAAGTGATAACATGATTCATAAACAAAATGAGCTCAGCATAGAAAATTACATGGAACAAAGAAATCAACATGGGAAAAACCCCATGACAAAAATACAGCAACAAATTTATATTTGCTGATAATTACATATCTGGCAAGGGACTTATCTCTAAGATTGATGGAAAACTCCAACACCTCAACACCAAAGAATTAACAATCCAATTGAAAAATGGGCAGAAGACATCCCTTCACCAAAGAGGATATTCAGGTTGTCAGCTAAAATATGAAAAGATGCCCACAATCATTGGCCATCAGAGAGAGATAAATCAAAACAACAATGAGATATACCATCTCACCCAAGCACTGAGGGCAAGGTTCAATGAGACAAAAAATAACAAATGTTGGTGTGGATGTGGAAAGATTGGGACTCTCATACACTGCTTGTGTGACTGTGAAGTGACACAACCACAGTGGAAAGCAATATGGCGATTCCTTAGAATGTTGTAATTGGAGATACCATTTGACTCAGCAATCCCATTACTAGGTATATATCCTAGGGAGGTGAGAGTCAGGATAGGAACAGATACATGCACACTCATGTTCATCACAGCACTATTTACAATAGCAAAAAGATGGAAACAACCTACATGCCCATCAGCAGAAG
>NW_006921647.1:686931-692443 GCF_000298275.1 Orycteropus afer afer | reverse complement strand
AAGCAATTGATCAGATCTCCTACTGTCCCCATACCAAGTTGTTTATGACTCCAACTTGCTTGCACTTAATTTTGTCCTTCTGATACCAACCTGCTAATTCAACACCCCAACCAAGATACCTACTTCTGGTGCTCTTAAGTTTGGCAGCTTCTGGCTTTTCAATCATTTACCTGCATGGCTCTTAGCATGGCTTCTTCCTTTTATGTTGGGGCATATATTGCCTCTGGGGATTGCCCCCCACAACCTCTTCTGCTCCAGAGAACCCTAACATGTAAGACATGTTATGGGCCAATAAAAAGAGAGGTGAGGACATGGACAGCAGAGGGATCATTTATTAATTCAATAATAATTCATTTATTTGCCAAATACTTATTAAGTACCTGTTATATAATACACAGTGTTGTTTTGTTGTTAGGTACCATCAAGTCTATGTACAACAGAATAAAACACTGCCCAGCCCTGCACCATCCTTCCAATCCTTGCCATGCACAAGCCCATCATTACAGCCACTGTGTCAGTCCATCTTGTTGAGGGTCTTCCCCTTTTTCACTGACCCTCCACTTCACCAAGCATGATATCCTCCAGGGACTGTTTTCTCCTGATAACATGTCTGAAGTACATGAGACAAAGTCTCGCCATTCTTGATCCTTCAAAGACCATTTTGGCTATACTTCTTCCAAGCCAGATTTGTCTGTTCGTCTGCTTGTCGATTCAATATTCTTTGCCAACACAATGATTCAAATACATTAATTCTTCTTCAGTCTTTCTTATTCATTCTCTGGCTTTCACATGCATATGAGGCAATTGAAAATATCATGGCTAAGATCAGGTATACTTTAGTCTTCAGAGTGGCATCTTTGCTTTTTAGCTATTTAAAGAGGTCTTTTGCAGCAGATTTGCTCAATCCAATACATCGTCTAATATCTTGAGTGCTGTTTCCATGAAATCCTTGACAAATTCAATCTTTTCTCTAGTTATCATGATGTTTCTCATTGGTCCAGTTGTGGGGATTTTTGTTTTATGTTGAAAGCTGAAGTCTTTGATCTTCATCAGTAAGTGCTTCAAGCCCTCTTCACTTTCAGCAAGACACATATGGATACAGAATATAATAGCACTTTTCTACACACAGCGGTGAACAAGGTCCTGTCCTAGGATTTGCTAATTTAATTATTTAGGTAAAGCAAAATAATTTGTCAAAAAATTGAAATGTACATGTCAGGCTAAGTGCTATAAAGTAAATTAAAACAAAATAATATTATCTCTTGGCCCCTTCTGTCCAAGCCCACTGCCATGGCCTTAGTTCTTCTGACCTTCATAATCTTTATTAAATATCCTCTTCATGGAAATGATTTTAGAGGAGACCTTTTTCCCCAAACCATGTTTCCAATGTTATTTGACTAAAAAGCATATGTGAGCTGTTTTTTATCACTGTGATTACAATCTTGCAATGAAGAATCAGACCCAAGCTTTGATAAACAGGATCTTCCACTATTTGAGCCAACTTAAATTATTGGTCTCATCTATTACTACCTCCTTCCTTATATGTGGGTCTCCTTGCTTTTATCTTAACATTCTCCCAGATTTTTCATGCTTCTATGATTCAGGAGCTGTTTTCTTTGTGTAGAACTTACCATCTTCAAACCTAGATATATTTTACTCATCCTTCAAGTCAAATATTACCCCATTAAAAATTCATTCAATACATAATTATTAAGCACTTACTATTTGGAATATTCTGACTCTGCTAGGCATAATGAATCTTTTTATACTCTAGAAAGTTTTTGGTCTTTCCTCCATTATTATATATTCAATCCTAATAATACCTACTACACTGTGAGTTCTCAAGGTGCTTTGTAATTATGAATCACAATAGCTTTTTTGGCAATCACAGTACCCTATTCATTCCTATTAAATCTTAGTCACCCAGAGCCATAAAGGTGTTTTTTTTTTGTTTTGTTTTGTTTTTCCCCACTTGCCTCTGTTAAAAGAAAATTTCCCCATTATACATCTGGCCAATAGATTAATTAGAAACGATTTCAAGTATTTACATTGACTTCCATTAAACGTAATTTTGTTAGCATTAGCCAATCATTTCAGTCTGTTGACATCATTTTGAATTCTGATTTTTTTTTTAACCTGACTAATGGCTATGCTTCCTGGATTCATGTGATCTGCAAGTGTGAGAATATCCTCTTGTCTGAAAGATGCTAATTGTTGAACAGGGAAAGTTAGAACTGATTGTTACCAAATTATCACACTGGTAAGACCCCAAATTCCTTCTTAGAATCTGAGATAGTGCACTGCTTTAGATAGGGTGCCATTTTGAAACTCAGATTCAACATTTTCCTAATCTCTATAATGCAGTATAATATATTAATTTTCTGAAAATGAAATAAGGACCACTATCTTAGTTATCTAGTGTAGCTATAACAGAAATACTACCCAAGTGAGTGGCTTTAATGAACAGAAATTTATTTTCTCACAGTTTAGAAGGCTCGAAGTCTGAATTCAGGCTGCTGGTTCTAGATGAAATCTTGCTCTCACTGATGGCTCTGGAGGAAAGTCTTTGTTTCTTCTAAGCTTCTGCTCCTCAGCAATCTCCACATGGTGTGGCATATTTCTTCCCCCATCTCTCCTCTGCTTCTTGCTTGTTTAATCTGTTTTGTATCTCAGAAGAGATTAACACCTTACACTAATCTGGCATCGTTAATAAAACAAAAACAACCCATTCCCAAATTGGGTTATGACCACAGGAATAGAGGTTAGGATTTACAACACATATTTTAGGGATACACAATTCAATCGATAATTTTCCACCCGTTGGCTCCCCAAAATTCATGTCCCTGTTACATGAAAAATATACACGCCCCATTACATCATCTTAAAAGTCTTAAATTATCTCCAAGTTCAAAATCTCATACTCTGAATCATCTAAATCAAATAGTGGTGAGATGTATTCTGAGGCATAATTCCTTTTCACCTGTGACCTTGTGAAATTTAGACTACAAGTGATCTGTTTCCAAAATACAGTTGTGGAAGAGGTACAAAGTAGACATTTCCACTAAAATGGGAAAAAAATTAGGAAAAGAAAGGATAATGAGAATCTAAAAGAGTCCAAAACAGAACCCAACAGTATACGTTACATTAGTTGTCAAGGCTTAAAAATACTCTTCTGTTCTCTAAAACCATCTGAGCAATGATTATACTTTCCAAACTATTAATGTTGGCCATACTATCTGGATTCTGGGGTGGAGGCCCCTCAGCCCTGGGTTTTGGCTCTGCCTTCGAGGTCTACTGGGATGGCAACTCTGCTCCATGCACTTTGGTGGGTCTATTCTCCTAGTCCATTTGAGTGGTGACACCAACCCTTCAGTCTCAGCAAGCCCTGTTTTTCAAACTTTGGGTATGTCAGCCCTTAGGCACAGCTTAATGGCAGCCCTACACTCTGGAATCAAGTTGGCGAAGATCTGACTCTTTGTGACCTAGAATGTTATGGCCTCACCCTTTGAAACCAGGCAGTGTTTCATTCTGTCGTACATAGACAGGGTCACTATGAGTCAGAGCCAACTCAACAGCACCTAACAACAACAATAGTAAAAGCATAGATTTCCTTGAAGAGACTGTTGATAGAATTATGGATGTCAAAGGTAATTCTTATGAGGGGTCAGAAGAAAATGAAGAGAGCTATAGAGAAAGTCTCTATTGTCTAAGAGAATATATCTGACATGAGAAACAGAATGTTGCTAGAAATGTGGACATGTGCTTCTATTGGGGCTTTAAAATAAAATGATGAACATGTGATTGGACAATGGAGGAAGGGTGATGCATTTTATTCAGTGGCAAAGAATTTGCCTGAATTATGTTCAAATGTTTGGTGGAAGATAGAACTTGTAAGTAATTAACTTGGATATGTGGCTGAGAAGAATTTTGAGCAAGATCTTAAAAGGGCTGCATTGTTTCTTCTTGTCATCTATAGTAAAATGTGAAAGGAAGGGCATGGACTTACAAATTAACTCACCAAAGTAGGTGAGACAAGTCTGGCCATTCTCACTTCCAAGGAGCATTCCAGCTACACTTCTTTAAAACTTTCAGAGTTTTAAAAAAGATGCTAGGAGAATGTTATTGTTCCTGTTAGGTGCCATTGAGTCAGTTCCAACTCACAGCGACACTATGTACAACAGAACAAAACACTGCCTAGTCCTGCACCAGCCTCACAGTCCTTGCTACACCTGAACCAATTGCAGTCACTGTGTTAATCCATCTCATTGAGGGCCTTCCCCTTTTTCTCTGACCCTCCACTTTACCAAGCATGATACAACTCTCCAGGGAAAGCTCCCTTCTGACAACATAACCAAAGTAGGTGAGATGACTTTTTCAGCCTCTACTCGTCATCTAGTTTGAAAATCACTTCCACTTTTTAGGTATTTGTTAGACTAGCACCCTCATTTCTCAGTACCAAAGTCTGCCTTAGTTATCTAGTGCCATTATAACAGAAATATCACAAGTGGGTGGCTTTACACAAAGAGAAATTTATTTTCTCAGAATTTAGGTGGGTGGAAATCTGGATTCAGGGCACTGGCTCCAGAGGAAGGCTTTATCTCTCTGTCGGCTCTGGAAGAAGGTCCTTATCTTTTCTAAGCTTCTGCTCCTGGGCAATCTTCATGTGGCTTGGCACCTCTCTTCTTCTCTTTTACTTGTTTAATCTCTTTTATATCTCAAAAGAGTTTGACTCCAGATACACCCTACACTAATCCTGCCTCATTAACATAACAGAGACATCCATTCCCAAATGAGATTATAACCACAGTCACAGAGGTTAGGATTTACAAAGCATATTTTCAGGAACCAGTTCAATCCATAATAAAAACTACTGGTTTTGTGAGATATTGAGTATTATGTCTTAATATCTTACCTGGGATTTCCCTTCAGTTCACCAGTCTATGGTTTGTAGAATCTACTTTCTTCTACTTTTTAAAAATGTTCATGTTGATTTTCCATATTCTGTCTTTCACCACCTCTTTCATACAAGTTCACCAAGAACAATAATCATGCCTGAAATTTTATTTATTCAATCTTTCTACAGGTAGTTATTGAACTTCTACAATTGCCAAATAATGTGTTGGGCTCTGAGGTTCCCCCATGAGCAAAACAGATACAATCATTCCCTTCACTTGAGGAATTCATACATTGACTCTTTGTACTTTGAAATATTGTATTTGGAGGAGCCAGCTAGATCTTTTTTCACCTATATGGAGTTTCAATTAACAATTATCAGTTTATGTCTGGTAAATTATCCTCCTTATTAGAGAAGATGGAAGTATGCTGTCAGCCATTTGCGGTTAAAAAACATCCTAATGACCAAAGAAAATTTCTAGTGGTTTGGTCTCCAGTAGCCCCTAAGGAACTCACATCTAAGAGGGAATAAGCAAATCCAAAAGTTAGGTGAAAATATAAAATTGGAGCAAACCTATAAGTAATTAAAAAAAAAAAAAAAGATTGTAATAAGTGCCAT
>NW_006921647.1:674237-684146 GCF_000298275.1 Orycteropus afer afer | reverse complement strand
TGTATCACTATGGAAGTAGATTGCCCAACCTTCCTTCCGAGGAGTGGCTGGTGGGTTTGAACCGCCAGCCTTCTGCTTAGCAGTCAAGTGCCTTACACATTATGCTACCAGAGCTCCCATACATACATATATACAATATATATTTGTACATTATAATATATAAATATAAATATATTAGCCATTATCAGGGGCTTGGAAAATGAGGAGTTACTGCTTAAAGCACAGTGATTTTGTGTTTAAAGTGATTTTAAAAAAAAAGCTTTCAGAATTGATAGGTGATGGTTGTACAACACAATTAATGTCACTGAATTGTACACTTAAAAATGGTTGGAATAGCTAAATTTTGAGATATATATTTTACCACAATACTATTAAAAACTAAAAGGAAAAAAAAAAGAAAGAGCTAACAGATGTGAGTTGGTTTCCTACCTACCTTAAATCGAGTGTTCAGAAGGGCACAGCCTCTCTGAAGAAGCAACATCTGAGACAAGACTTGAAGAATGAGGAGTCAAGGATTGAGAGAAACTTAGGAGAACCCTTCCAACATGGTTGAAGAGCAAGTGAAAGGCAGTGAGATAAGAAAGAGGTGGTCATGTTAAAGGAACAGAAAGGAACTCTGTGACTGTAGTATAGTGAATTCAGGAGAGAGTGATCATGAGATGAGGTTGGAGAGGTAGGAAGTAAGAAGGAGCCTGATCACTCAGATCATTGTAGGTCATAGTAAGAAGTTGAGATCTTTTATTCATGGAAAACCATTGGAAGATATTAAGCTTTAATTGGCAGTGGGTAAATCTAATCACATCCAATGTTACCTCTTTGGGTAGCAAATACCAAATAATACAAGGAATTGCATGCATCTTTAAAAATCAAAGGAGCTCTGGTGGATAGTGCCTAAACCCAAGGAGGGGTAGCTATGAGTTGGATCTGACTCGACGGCAGTGCGTTTGTTTTTTTGTTTGTTTGTTTATAAAAATCAAAGTTGTTGGCAAAGGAGCAGAGTAGTTGTGGCAAAGGAGCAGAGTACTGCACTACTCTTCCTACTTAAGCAGAAATTAAATTGAATTTTATCCCTCCCTGCTTTTGTCATCTTAATCTTTTGAGAATACCTTCCATGGCAACACAGAGCAAACTATGTTCTTGTTCAGCTCACTGTGACATATAATCTCTGACATTAGTCAATATGTTGGAAATGGAAATTCAATCATAGAAGACATTTCTGCTTCCAGATTAGGCAGAAATGACTTCATTAAGTTTGTTTTCCAAAAGTATTTTTCCCAAAAGTTGATGTCGCCTTAAGTGGTTTATTAAAGGGCTCTAATGAAGACCTCTATAGACTGAAACATCACCACTAATGGTACCTGTCTTTATCACTTCAGGTATGAGAAATGAAAGAAATCTGGATACCTTCAGTTAATGCAATCCTCTCAGAGCATTAATTGAACAGTTCCTTAAGGGACAAAGTGTTCTGGGGAATAAAATCCATTGGAGCTATTTACTCGGGTTGCAGGCA
Source organism: Orycteropus afer afer (assembly GCF_000298275.1). Taxonomy (NCBI): domain Eukaryota; kingdom Metazoa; phylum Chordata; class Mammalia; order Tubulidentata; family Orycteropodidae; genus Orycteropus; species Orycteropus afer. The sequence goes on along the minus strand of NW_006921647.1, from coordinate 682,636 downwards.
TTGTCACAGAGCAAATATCTTTAGAGGAAAGCAAGGCAGATAGCTTTTCTCTTCTTTTTCTCTCTCTTTCTCTGCCTTTCCTTTCTCCAACCTCTAACCTGTATTTCTACTTGTGTATACTCTACCCACCAGCCACTCCTCGGATGGAAGATGGGGCAATCTACTTCCGTAGTGATACTGCCTCGGAAACTCAAGGAGGGGTCTCTATGAGTCAGGTCCGACTCGACAGCACATAACAACAACAACAACAACATACTCTTCTCCATGGTCTTTTAGTCCCCAGTTCCACCACTCATTACCTCATTATATTTGAGTCAGTGAAGTTTCTCAGAGTCTGAATTTCCTTGTCTAGGAAAAAGGATGACCTCTACCTCATTAAGTTGTTTTAAATATTACAGACGATTATAAAAAGTAGAGATTAGAAAGCATATTAAGTGAGCAAATACATGTAAACAGATAAAACAGGTCCCGTACAACACGTTATGTACAGCAAGGTCCTGTGTCATTCTCACAATTAGCAGTTTGTTTGAGTCTATCATTGTGGCTAATGTGCCAAATTATCTCATCAAGCGCATCCCTTGTGACCCTCTGCTTCACCAAACATGATGCTTTCCTGCAGCAAATGGTTCCCCTAATGACTCAATGGCAGTGAATTTTTTAATGACAAGTTCAGGCAAGTGAGTTGGACAATATTCTCTTATGATCTACAGGGTCCTCCTAATGGCTACTTTTTGTCTTAGTCTGGAAGCTCTGTGAATCCTGTCCACTCTGGATGGCCTGCTGGTTATTAAAATACCAGTGGCAGAGTTTCCAGCATCATAGCAACATGCAACATGCAAGCCACCAAGTATGACCAACTGACAGATGGGTGGTGGGATGTATTGATAAGCTACCTATAAATGTTAGTTTTTCCTCAATCATGCCATAGGCTATGTTCACATAGCCATTGTGCACTTCAATTTTATCCACTGAGGTCCTCTGGTATAGAATTTAATGCACACAAAAGTATATTCTAGCAAGCAGGTTAAATCTCTATTTTGTTGTTTAATTTAGTTCAAGAGCTGTGAAGAATTGCATGGTCTGTTTAATAATTAGTATTAAAGGGAGGATTTTCATTTGAATCTGGGGAAAGTTACATCAGCAAATTGAATTCTATATCTACCTTTATGCCATTTTATCAAGAAGCATGGATATTACAGAAACCTACCAACAGAGACCAATCCAAGGAAAGAACTAGCATTCAGTTAATGAGGGAATAAAACTTAAGTCCTCCTCACCAAGCAGAATTCAGGAACCCAGGTTACGTCTGGTTTTGTCATCCCCTCTGCTTTTGGAATCTGTTGCTTCTAGCTGTGTGAAAGCAGAGAGAGAGAGAGAGTACCAGCAGGTGTGTGAGGGATTTTGTAGAGGCCAGACCCAGAAGTGGTGCACTTCCATATGCATTCCATGGGCCAGACATGGTCAGAGTTCCCCACCAAACAGCAAGGAACACTTCCACCCACATTGCACAGGCCAGAGCATAGTCACAGGGACTAAACAGAAAGGAAAGCAGAAAAATGGAATCTAGCTACCCAGAAAGAAAAGAAATTAGGATTTGGTGAACAACTACCAAATTGTGCCACAACAACCTTTTAATACAAACAGTTTTATTTATTTATTTATTTCATGATGATATGAATTAATTGTATTAGAATTTTATCAATATTTAATAAAAATAGAGGATTAGAAGCAAAAGAAGTGGTACTCAAACTTTTAGTTCCCATAGAATAATAGTGATTCTGAATCTTTTCAAACATCCTACAAGCACCATATAGGTAAACAAGGAGAATAAATGTTGCCACCTATAACATTCTCTTGGGATACTATATGGTCTCCCATCCTAGTCAGTAGAGAGTGCTAGCATCTTTATCCCTTCACTCTTTTCCATCTTTCTATAAACAATTTGGTCTCCCTAATCTTTTTGCTACCTACCTGTATTCAGCCTCTGGCATCTGTACTGGTAGGGCCAACTGTGAGGTTGGAAGGACAGAGAAGGGAATAATAAATATTATGCTAAAAGGGTCTTGGTAGCATTCTCTTCCTTAATTTTTATTACTTATAATATGTTTGGGAGCTCTGGTGGTGTAATGCCTAAGGCGTTTGACTGCTAACCAGAAGGGTAGTGGTTCAAATCCACCAACCACTTCTCAGAAGGAAGATTGAGCAATCTACTTCCGTAGAGATACTGCCTTGGAAAACCAAGGAGGGGTCACTATGAGTCGTATCAACTCAATAGCAATGAGGTTTGTTTTGTTTTGATTTTTAAGGTATATTTATATTACCTTCTGGCTTAGAAAGATGAGAAGCAGGGAGGTAAATGAGTGAGAAAAAATGATAAAAATCAAAGAATACTACAGGAAGAATGAATAAATCAGTCTTAGAAGAAATACAATGACAATGTTCTTTAGAAGGGAGGATGGTGAAACTTCATCTTAATTGCTTTGAACATACCATCAAGACAGACAAATTACTAGAAAAGGACATGGTGCTTGGAAAAGCAAAAGGTCAGCAAGAAAGATAGAAACCCTCAATGAGATGAACTGATACAACAGCCACAGTAATGTGCTCAAACATATTAAAGATCATGAAGATGGTGCAGGACCATGTAACGTTTCTTTCTGTTATACATGAGGTCATCATGAGTCAGAGAGAAAGGTAACTAGCAACACTATCAACAACCTCACTGAGAGAGTTTTTGCACTGTATAAGCAAGTTGGGAGTTAGGAAGCAAAGCATTCACTCCTCTAATAGGTCACAAATGAAAGGGTAAGCCAGAGCTCACAAACCAGATTACCTGACTTCAGCTCATTGTGTTTATGTCCCAAAGCCTCTGTAAGATCTTACTCAAATACATATGTACTTGGGGAGAATAAACTGAAAATGTATTAGTGTAAACTTAACTCTATTTATTAACATTAAAGATGGACATGTGCTTATACCTAGCAATTCTGTTTCTAGAAAGTTATCCTTCGGATAAATTCATGTATATGCAAAAACATTATTTTTCTCACTGAAGCTTTTTGATAGTAAAGAAAGATTAGAAATGACACAAATACCTATCAGTAGGAAATGAGTTAAATATATGATAGTACATTATGAAGCCACCAGAAAAAAATTAAGAACTCTGTCTACTGAAGGACTACCAAGAGAGAGTGAGTAAAAGAGCCAGGTGTGGAAGTGTGTGCAGCATGCTACAATGTTCATGAGAGAGAGAAAGTGAAACCCTGTAAGTATTTGTATAGGTATAGAAAGTTTCAGAAAGACTAGAACAGAATCCAGGCGTAGCGTTGGGTGGCTGGGGGACATAGACAGGAGGCAGTCTTTTAATACTTTTTCTTCTTTTTTCACATTTAAGATTTTGAATCATATGTATAAAAACTTGTCAGAAAAATTCAAGTGGATAAATAAATAATTCATCAAGCAAACCATAGTCCTTATATACCTAGGGTACCTGGGTGGTGCAAACTATAATGCTCTCGACAGTTAAGCAAAAAGTTGGCAGTTCCAGTCCTCGCAGAGGCATCTCAGCTTAAAGGCCTGGTGATCGACTCTGCAAAATCAGCCACTGCAAGCCCTGTGGAGCACAGCGCTATTCTGACACACACGACGTGGACTCAACAGCAGTGCCACTGGCTACTGAGAGAAGAGTGAGGGCTCCTCCTTTGAGTGCAAACATTCAAGGAGCAGAAACATCTCCTTGAAGGCAGTGTGATTGAGGCTTTATTTGAGGAGAAGTGTAGGAGCCCTGTAGGCTACATTTCCCTCCACTCTCCATCTAAGGATTTCTTTAGGTGCCAATTTAGGAATACCTAGGTTTTCTTTTTTACTTTGGAAGGTGGTTTTATGTGTGAGTGTGTGTGTGTGTGGGGGGGGGGTTTTCATGGACAATTGGGCTCTGTTTTCTTATAATTTCTTTGCCTAGGCTAAACCTCGGGAAAGTAAACAGCAAAAATAGGTGAACCATAAAATTAAGCCTACATCATTGAGGTGTTAACTGATGCCATTAAATTTGTCATTTGAGCTATAAATACCAAAGTAGGATTTTCATAATACTGTAGAACTGTATCTAAGGTAGACTAATCCAGAATAATAATACAGCAAACAGCATGATTGAAAAATTTGAAAAACCACTCAAGCTTTCCAATTGATATTTACATCAGCACATTCCCACCCTAATGACATGAATTGGAATAGCTTTACAGATGCTTAATGAATCAGGGCTCAGTGAATCTGAAGGAAAAGCAGATGGCTTATGTATATCTGAGAGCATTTTAATATTGAACAAATAAACCACAATTAGATGGGTGTGGCAAAGGCATATCCTTTTACATGCTTAATTGTGGGAAATGGACATCCCAAATGTTTGTCCTCTATGCTCTTAGGAGCTCCTTACAGTGATGTTGGCTGCAAAGCAAGGGGTGAAGGAATTAAACAAGTATGAAATGAGATTTATGCCTTTGCTTTGTAGTGTTGGTGAAGAATACTGAAAATATCATGGACTGCCAGAAGAAGGAATAAATCTGTCCTGGAAGATATGCAGTCAGAACACTCTTTAGAAGAGAGAATGGCTGAATTTTGTCTCACCTACTTTGGTCATGTTGTCAGAAGGGACCAGTCTCTGGAAAAGGATATCATGTTTGTAAAGTGGAAGATTAGAGAAAGAGGGGAAGACTCTCAACGAGATGGATTGAGACAGTGGCTGCAATGATGGGCACAAGTATAGCAAGGATTGTAAGTACGGTGCAGGACCGGGCAGTGTTTCTTTCTGTTGTGTATTGGGTCACTATGAGTTGGAGCCAACTCGATGGCATCTAGCAACAATGAAATGAGATAGCAGAAGAATGAGACAAAATGGTGGAATGGAAGGATTCCCAGCCTGCATCTGGGAAGGCAAGGGAGACCTCCATTTGCTCCACTAAACCTGAGTTGTGCTGAATATTCAACTGTTTTTTTTTTTTTTTTTTTTGGCTGAACTAGAAACTAAGGAAAGCTAAATTAGCTTATGTAAGAAATGTCATAGGGATACATGGAAAAAAAGAAGATGAGGAAGTGTAAGAGTCAAAGTGGAAAAGAGCAAATTAGGATGAGAGCTTGAACAGGTAAAGAGGAAAGGAAATTGGAGTAATGTGAGGAACTTCAAGAAGAAAGCTGTTTTGGGAATTTTATTGTGTTTTTTAAAAGGCAATTACCCCCTTTCCATAACTTCATTTAAAAAAAAAAAATGGTAAACTGAAGACTTATATTACACCTCAGTGATTTCTGGAGTCAGATACATGTTTTCTTCTGTATGTGATGAACGAACTGACATTGGTTTTAAAGTGAAAGCAAGAAAAAAATTAAAAAACACCATCAATCAACTCCAACTCAGGGCGACCCCTTGTGTGTCAGAGTAGAATTATGCTCCAATGGTTTTCAATGGCTGATTTTTCAGAAGTAGATCACCAGGCCTTTCTTCAGAGGTGTGTCTGAGGGGATTTCAATCTCCAACTTTCTGGTTAGCAGCTGAGTACATTAATTCTTTGTACCACCCAGTGACTACTGAAACAAGAAGTCTCATCTTATTTGAGTTGAATTATTAAAATTGAGCCCAGTTTATTTCTTCAGTATATTTAATGCTTGGGACCACTGATATCAGTGTTTAATTACTGATTATGTTCAGAGGAGTTTAAGGACCATCAGGCTGCCAAATGTTAGTCATTTATTTTATGGAAGAGGTCATATGGATAGTCTCCAATTGTGGAGTCAAATCCTACTTGGGGAACTAGGTTGTAAAGTAAATGCAATAAATAAAAGTTAATTTTAGTCAGAATTAAAAATATATATATACATAATCCACCATTCAATATAGTGCTCGTGGTCTATGGGGCATTTGAGTTCAGCCAGGCCGGGAGTTCCTCTAGCACTGAACATATAGTTGTTCTTTGCTTACTTGAGGGGCACCAACCACAGTCAGGAATAGAGCAGCAGACAAAATAAAGTCTGTGGCAGCATATAAATTTATTCTAGCAAAGGAGGAAGTAAATAATTGAATGAACAAGTAAACAAAATTATGTCCAATACTTGTATATGCTATGGAGAGTTTTATGCGCACCTAGCTCTGGTTTGGAGCTCTGGTGGCGCAGTCCCTAAGGCATGTGACTGTTAACCAGAAGGCTGGTAGGTCAAGCCCATCCAGCCACTCCTCAGAAAGAAGGCAGGGCAATCTAGTTCTGTAAAGATTTACCAGCTTGGAAACCCAATGGGGGTTGCTATGAGTAGGAATCCACTCAATGGCAGTGAGTTTGGTGGTGGTTGTTCTTTGGAATGCTGCTTTATTTGTCTCCATAACCTCCTCCTTTGCCATGAGATCAGAAGTACTCAATGATGCCTGGCTACCATCACTGAACATTTTAATCAAAGATGCTACAGAAGAATCCTGATTAAAGGGTGAAAATGCAGAACAGAGTAAAAAATTCTCATAAAATCCAGACTTTCTGGAGCCATTGAGGCTGACTGAAGTAAAACTATTGCCCTCAGATAAAATTTAAGTTTTAAATCTTAAACCAAAAACATCCCCTGAAGTCTTAAAAAAAAAAAAATAGTTCAGCTTAACTAATAAAGAATATCTGCTTTCAGCATTGTGCTCTTTTAAGAATTATCTGTAAGACATAAAAGAATTATCTGTAAGACAAACTGACAACAGCAACTAGAAAGATCAGATAAAAACCTTAGGTGACTTTGAGTTTATGTTAGTTGGGGAGGAATAACTCAAAAAAGGATGAGAATTGTTGCACAATTTGAAGAATATAATCAATCTTATTGAATTGTAAGCACGTATAGAAATTGTTGAATTGGTATACATTCTGCTGTATATATAGTCTCTAAGAACAACAAAAATATTTTTTTTCAATTTTTTTTTTAAAGAAGGTTTGGGAAACATTTTAAAAATCACACAGTTAACCCTTTCAGCCCACCACTTGTCTGTCAGTTTGTCATACTGTGGTGGCTTGTTGTTGCTGTGAGGTTTGAGGCTATGCCTCTGGTGTTTGAACTACCAGCAGGGTCACCCATCGTGGACAGGTTTCAGTGGAGCTTCCAGACTAAGACAGATTTGAAAGAAGGAAGAGGCCATCTGCTTCTCAAAGAATTGGCCAGTGAAAACCTTATGAATAGCAATGAAGCATTGTCTGATATATTACTGGAAAATTTTATGAATAGCCCTGAAGCATTGTCCTATATAGTGCTGGAAGATAAGCTCCTTAAAGGTGCTCAAAATATGACTGGGGACATGGTGGGCCCTCAGAATGGAGCCAATCTTAATGATGTGGGTGGAGTAAAGCCTTCGGGACTTCCATTTGCTGATATGGCACAACTCAACATGAGAAGAAACAGCTGCAAACATCCATTAATAAAAAGAACATGGAATGTACAAAGTATGAATCTAGGAAAACTGGAAGTTTTCAAAAATGAAATGGAGTGCATAAAGATAGATATCCTAGGCATTAGTGAGCTGAAATGGTTTTGGCCATTTTCAATCAGACAACCATATGAACTACTATGCCAGGAATGACAAATTGAAGAGGAATGGTATGGAATTCATCGTCACAAAGAATGTTGCAAGATCTATCCTGAGGTGTAATGCTGTCAAAAACTCAAAACTCACTGCCCTCAAGTCGGATCAGACCCATAGTGACCCCTTCTTGGTTTTCCAAGGCAGTATCACTACGGAAGTAGATTGCCCAACCTTCCTTCCAAGGAGTGGCTGGTGGGTTTGAACCACCAGCTTTCTTTAGCAGTCAAATGTCTTAGTCACTATGCCAGTAGTGCTCCCAGTTAATACAACTATTAGTCCAGTAAATACTACTGTTAGTCAAATTTATGCACCAACCACCAAAGCCAAAGATGAGGAAATTGAACATTTTCACCAACTTCTGCAGTCTCAAATTGACTGAACATGCAATCAAGATATGCTGAATATCACTGGTGACTGGAATGTAAAAGTTGGAAACAAAGAAGAATCATGGTAGTTGGAAAATATGGCCTTTGGGATAGAAGTGGCGCTGGGGAGATTGCATGGTAGAATTTTGAAAGACCAATGACTTATTCATCGTAAATACCTTTTTTCAACAACACAAATGGTGGCTATACATGTGGAACTTGCCAGATGGAATACACAGGAATAAAATTGACTATATCTGTGGAAAGAGGTGATAGAAAAGCTCAATATCTTTAGCCAAAACAAGGCCAGGAGCTGAGTGTGGAGCAGACCATCAGTTGCTCACATACAAGTTGAAGTTGAAGCTGGAGACAATTAAAACAAGTCCATGAGAGCCAAAATACAACCTTGATTATATCCCTCCTGAATTTAGAGACCAACTAAA
>NW_006921647.1:669648-674102 GCF_000298275.1 Orycteropus afer afer | reverse complement strand
ATTATTATAATGAAATGTGCAAAGACCTGGAGTTAGAAAACCAAAAGGGAAGAACAGGCTCAGCATTTCTCAAGCTGAAAGAACTGAAGAAAAAAATTCAAGCCTCAAGTTGCAATATTGAAAGATACTATGGGCAAAATATTGAGTGATGCAGGAAGTATCAAAAGAAGAGGGAAGGAATACACAGAGTCACTGTACCAAAAAGAATTGGTCGATGTTCATCCATTTCAGAAGGTGGTATATGTTCAAAAACCAATGATACTGAAGGAAGAAGTCAAAGCTGCACTGAAGGAATTGGTGAAGAAAAAGGCTCCAGGAATTAACGGAATACCCATTGAGATATTTCAACAAATGGATCCCATGCTGGAGGCACTCGTCTATACCAAGAAATTTAGAAGATAGCTACCTGGCCAACTGACTGGAAAAGACCCATATTTGTATCCATTTCAAAGAAAGGTGATCCACAGCATGTGGAAATTATCAAACAATAATATTAATATCACATGCAAGTAAAATCTTACTGAAGATAATTCAAAAATGGTTGCAGCAGTATATTGACAGAGAATTTCCAGAAATGCAAGCAAAATTCAGAAGAGGACGTGTAATGAGAAATATCTTTGCTGATGTCAGATGGATCTTGGCTGAAAACAAAGAATACCAGAACAATGTTTACTTGTGTTTTATTGAATATGCAAAAGCATTCGATTGTATAGATCATAACAAATTATGGCTAAAATTGAGAAGAATGGGAATTCCAGAACCCTTAATTGTACTCAAGAGGAACCTGTACATAGACCAGGAAGTTGTCATTCAAACAGAACAAGAGGACACTGCATAGTTTAAAATCAGGAGGGGTGTATGTCTGGGTTGTATCCTTTCGCCATACTTACTCAATCTGTATGCTGAACAAATAACCTGAGAAGCTGGACTATATGAAGAAGAATGTGGCATCAAGACTGGAGGAATACTCATTAACAACCTGTGATACGCAAATGACACAATTTTGTTTGCTGAAATTGAGGATGACTTGAACACCAATGAAGATTTAAAACTTCAGTCTGCAGTATGGATTACATCTCAACATAAAGTAAACAAAAATCCTCACAACTGGACCAATAACCAGCATCACAATAAATGGAGAAAAGATTGAAGTTGTTAAAGATTTCATTACTTGGTTCCACAATCAATACCAATGGAAGTAGCAGTCAAGAAATCAGACGATGTATTGCACTGGGCAAATCTGCTGCAAAAGACCTCTTTAAAGTGCTGAAAAGTAAAGATGTCTCCTCAAAGACTGTTGTTGTTGTTGTTGTTATGTGCCGTCGAGTCAAACCCGACTCATAGCGACCCCTCCTTGGGTTTCCAAGGCAGTATCACTACGGAAGTAGGATTGCCCAACCTTCCTTCCGAGGAGTGGCTGGTGGGTTTGAACCGCCAGCCGTCTGGTTAGCAGGCAAGTGTCTTAGCCACTATGCTACCAGAGCTCCTCAAAGACTAAGGTGCGCCTAATCCAAGCCATGATATTTTCAATTGCCTCATATGCATGTGAAAGCTGGACAGTGAACAAGGCAGACTGAAGAAGAGTTGATGCTTTTGAGTTGTGGTGTTGGTGAAGAATACTGAAAGTACCACGGACTGCTAAAAGAACTAACAAATATGTCCCAGAAGAAGTGCAGCCAGAATGCTCCTTGGAAGCAAGAATGGCCAGACTTTGTTTCACCTACTTTAGTCATGTTGTCAGAAGGGACCATTCCCTGGAGAAGGATGTCATGCTTGGTAGGGTGGAGGGTCGATGAAGCAGAGGAAGCACCTCAGTGAGATGGATTGACATAGTGGCTGCAACAATGGGCTCAAGTATAGCAAGGATTATGAGACTGACACAGGACCGGGCAGTGTTTTCTTCTGTTGTACATAGGGTCGCTTTGAGTTGGAGCTGACTCAGCAGCTCTGAATAACAAGAACACTTTCAGCCACCTGGGACTCGCACTTTTTATTTAGACAAGGAAACATTAAGCTAGCAAGATACCAGATAGCAATTTATAGGCTATACCTTTGGAATTTGTTGAAAATTCAGAATTAAGAGAAAGTTTCACGAAATGAATGCCCTATAACTCTTCATAAATGTCAAGATAATGAAAGACAAAGAAGACCAAGGGGCAGATTAAAAGAGATTAAAGATAAATCATTACTAAATGCACATACAATTCTTGACTGAATTCTGGGCCTAAATTTTTATTTTTATTTTGCTATAGGGTACAATAGTGGAACAATTGGAAAATTTGAATAAGATGTGCTGATGTGGATAACTATACAGTAGTTCTATAAGAAAATAAGTCCTTTTTTAAAGGAAGTATATATTAAACTATTTAGGAGTTAAGAGACAACACATCTGCAATTGAACTCAAGTGATTCAGAAAAAATAATTATGTGTATGTGTGCACATGTGCATATACATATATACAAAGCAGAGAAAATGATAATGCAAATGTGTAAAATCTTAACATTTGTGCAGTGTGGATGAAAAATATACTGGAATTCTTTGTATAATTTTTGCAATTTATCTTAAGACTAAAATTATTTCAAAATAAAACATTTCAAAAAGAACAGTCTCCTTTACAAAAGGCAAGGTATAAATGGACTTTTATATCATAATAATTCAGGACATACCACAGAGGGGAAAATATCAAAATTAGCAGCCAGAATGTGGAATGCAAACATGTTGAAATAATGCAAGCCAGAGTCCTGGCAAGGGTCACAGAATTGTGGAGGTCCTAATTAGAATGGATGAGGCCTGAACTGGTAATATCTCGATACACTTTCATTAGCTCAGCATCCGTTCACTTGTGTGGTTTCAGAGGGCACAGAAGGCACTATATAGTTTGTCAGAGCTTTTCTGCTTAAAAACAAAGAAAGGTAAAAGTTTAACTGTACTAGCAGAGCAACACCAATCCACACCCCTGTAAATAGCTACTTTGGGATAATGCCTTCCAGAAAATTACGTACTGTGACTGCTTTATCACTCCTTGGAACGTTTTTATTCATGCAAAGCAGAAGTCTGTAAACCTTAACCATGCTATTTAATTGCACCATTTCAATATCAAACTGATTCAGCCCTCGTTAATTTAATGTGCACACTCAATTCTTTATTTCTGGGAAAGAATCATGTAGAATACGGAAAATGCACACATACCCCAACAGGAAATAGTACCACTGAGTCCTTAGGACTCAATTAAAAACTTGCTAGAATTAATAAAAAGAAATAAATAAAAAGAACAGGAAAAAGTACATATACATATACAAAAAAGTTAGTGGAATGCATACATAAATAAATATATAAATCCTGATGAGAAATAGCAACAGACAACAGAATAACTAAGAATAATCTTAATGAGAAATGTATATAAAAATATTTTTTCTGCAATAAGAGATAGGAAAGATATCTTGTATGTTGTGCAATGTATACTCAAAAAGCTAAACATTATAAAAATGTAATTTTTTTTCCAAATAAAAATGGGCTTATTTTATTCTCAACAAAACATGAAGGAGGAAGGATTTTGAAGATTCAACAAAATAATTCTAGAATTCATTAACATACAAACAGGAAAGGATATCAAAGCAAATTTCTTAAAAGTAAACCAAGAGGAAGATGGGCCTCACATGAAAAAATATATTTAAAAGACATAATTAAAGTATTATCCATGGCATAAGAGTAAACAGAACAAAATAGATGGTACAAAACAGACTATAGTTTGATAATAAATTAATATATCCTACAGAAAGCATAGGAGCTCTGGTGGCCTAGTTGTTAAGGCAATCAGCTGCTAACCAAAAGGTTGATAGTTTGAACCCACCAGCCACTCTGTGGGAGAAAATGAGGCTGTCTGTTTCTGTTAAGATTTACATTCTTAGAAATCCTATGTGGCAATTATACTCTGCTTTATAGAGTTGCTATGAGTTGGCATTGACTGAATGGCAGTGGGTTTGGTTTTTCATTATAGAAAGGAAATTGAAAGGAGATTATTTAACAATGATGGCTGTCAGTATGAAAAAAAATTACCAACTTCACATCATACTCCAAAATGAACTTCCGTTGAATTAAAAAATAAAAATGTCATACCTTAGAGAATCAGGAATATACATACATACACAGAGACAGAGAGAGCTCTGGTGGCACAGTGCCTAAGGCATCTGACTGCTAACCAAAATGCTGGAAGTTCAAACACACCAGCCACTCCTCAGAAGGAAGATTAGGCAACCTACTTGCATACTGATACTGCCTCGGAAACCCAAGGAGGGGTCACTATGAGTCGGAGCCAATGCAACAGCAGTGAGTTTTTTGAGTATATATGTAACACACAGATAAAAGAGGAAAGACTTACCATGCTTAAAAGCAAATTCAAAGAAAAAAATCTAAGACTTTGATATTAAAAAAAAAACCTTCATGTCAAAGTGAA
>NW_006921647.1:667441-669548 GCF_000298275.1 Orycteropus afer afer | reverse complement strand
TCTAGGGGGAAAAAAAATGTTTTCTATAAGGACGACAAATAATGGGTTAAAAATGTTACATAAAGAACCACATACCAAATAAGAAAAACACTGAGAAACTAACAAAAAGCAAAGGAAATGAAAAGTTAATTCACAACATAAAGCAAGTATTAAATTCCTTCAGAATATAATAAGCAAAGAAATGAAAGAAACAATAATGTGTTTTCTTCATTTATTATGTTGGAATAAAAACCACAACCCAAACCAAACTCACTGTCATGGAGTTGATTCTTAACCCATAGAACAGAGTAGAACTTCCCCCAGAGGCTTTTCAAGGCTGTAATCTTTACAGAAACAGAATGCCTCATATTCCTCCCACAGAGCAGCTGGTAAGTTTGAATTGTTGGTTTTGTGATCCGCAGTTGAATGTTTTAATCAATGCACCACCACAGCTCATTACTTGGAATAAAAGATAGTGATAAATCATAACAATCAAGGCTACTGAGAGTCGACTTCTGGTAAGATGGTGGAATAGAGAGAAAGAATACACAGACCCTCTTCAACAGAGAAAAGGGGAAACAATAAACACAGACACAGAAGATAATCGTGGACCCCTGAGCCTTGAAGGGAAGGATATAGAAGTGGACTAAACCCCAACTAGTAGAAAAATTTGCATGAAAATACCAAAAAAGGAGACAGACGGAGTTGCGGTCTGGCACTGATCCTGAGTGAGCCTGACGACACGGCACAGACAGCTTGGAGAGTGCCAAGTGGTGGTAGGACCTACGTATTAACCTAAAAAGCAGCCCTGCTAGCCAGGGATTGCATGGAGGACTGCTCTGGTGGATGGGAAAGAAAAGGTGAAGCAACAGCGAAGAGGAAGAAGGCAGGCTGAGCTGTGGACCTTTGCCTGTATGCAGGGCACAGCCATTTCGAATGTTTACAAGTGGCTTGACCATTTTGGATATTTAAAGAGACAGCTCTCTCCCAGATTCCAGGGGATTAAGAACAGGTTCTGCTTGCCAATAACCCTAAGGACACTCCAGACATGGACAACTGAAAAGGTGCGACATTCCCCTTGTTACTCTTACACCCCACACTCCTTGGTGAATGGAGGTGTGGCCATCCCCCACTCCCACCCACCTTCTGGGCCTACAGGAACTCCATCCCAGTCTGTGGGCTCAGGCGGAGCCTGTGTGCCCTCCCCTACCCTCCCCAAATTTTTTTCTTTTTTTCTGGTTTTTAGTTTGCTTGTTTTTGTCTGTTTTAAAACTACTAGTATTATTAATGCTTTTGTTGTTTTTACTATTATTCTTTATTCTTCCCTTCCCAGGTCCTAGTTTTCAGTTCTTATTCTTTTCCCTATTCCTGGTTGCAAATTTTTTTTCTTTTTTTTTTCTGATGGATAACACCATTCTTTGTTTTTCTTTTTCCATTTTCCCCATTTTTTCTTCATTATACTCCTTCTCTACCTTTTTTCTCTTATTGCCCTATCCCCAGATATTGCAGGTTTTTCTTGTTTTTTTCATTTTCTTCTTCCCTTTTTTCTTTTTTTGGTTACTTACTGTTCCTGTGTGATTCCAGGGTGTATTTTTTCCATGTGCTTCTAGTTTTTGGATGGTTATTCAATTGTTATTTTTGTCTAATTGAATGGGAGACAGCAACAGTCCCCATAAGACAAAACTACACCCACATTTCCTGCAACTTCACTTACTGAGAGCCACCACCTCCTTCTCCACCAATGGGCCAACAATAAAAAACCACCAAGAAGAGCCTGAATCACCCATGGCTACTCTTCACAGCTAACAGAGATTTAAATATAATAATATGACAATGTCTCAGAGAAAACAGACCAACACAGTCCACACAAAGAAGCAAGATAAAGTGGTAGAAACAAAGGAGCAGGATACAGACCTAGAACACATCCCTGAGAAAGAAGCAGCATTGGAACTCTCTGATAAAGAATTCAAAAGAATTGTATTTAGGTATCTCCAAAGAATTGAGAGACAGACCAAAGAAAACACAGAAAAAACCCTAGAAGAATTTTGGAAGAAAAAACAAGAACAAAATGACAAAATAAATGAAAAATTTTAGAAATGATTCTATATCTACAGACAGAAATCCAGAA
>NW_006921647.1:649700-657282 GCF_000298275.1 Orycteropus afer afer | reverse complement strand
ATAACCAAACTATGGTACATACACACAATGGAATACTATGCAACACTAAAGAATAAGGTAGAATCTGCAAAACACAGCATAACGTGGATGAACTTGGAAGACATCATGCTGAGTGAAAAAGTCAATCACAAAAGGACAAATATTGTATTAGTCCATTATTGTAAAAGTCAAGGAAAGGTTTATCTATAGAAGGAAATATTCTTTGTTGGTTACCAGGGTGGGAGGGGAGGGGAGGGAACACTGTTAGACAGATAGAGATAAGTATTGATTTGGGTGAAGCAAAGGGCAATGTACCAAATGTGAGTGATCAGTATGGTGGCATTGAGGATGAGAAAGACAGAGAGATTTACATGGGCAGTACAGACAACAAATATGAACCCTTTTGCACATACTGTACTGCATTGTCAGTGAAGGCAAACATGGGTATATGGGTGGACAGATGGGTGGATAGGCTGAACTAGTAGGTATGTCTAAGAAGCCGGGGGTGTACTCAAGAACATGTGCAGGGGGGGCAGATAATGGTCCTACAAGTTCATGTGTATGATCTGAATTCCCAGGTCTATAGTAGAGCTGACAAGAGGCAAGGTTGTAGTCACTGCTTGGTCCCAGCCATCTACACAGAAGGATCCAATAGTTGAACCTGTGGGGTCAGGACCATAGTTGCAGGGGACATCAAGCTCTATTGGCATAACATACTACACAAAACATTGTTCCACCTCCTACTTTGGTGAGTAGTGACTGGGATCTTAAAAGCTTGCAAGCTGCCATCTAGATGCAATGATGGGTCTCCTCATCCGGAGCAAAGAAGAATGAAGAAAACCAAAAATTCATGGATACCATCAGTCCTAGTGACTGGTACACCATCTGATCTGCAGCCTATGTGACTATGAGAACAGAAGAACTAAATGGTGCCCGGCTACCAATGTCAACCACTTGGAAGGGGACCTATGTAGGAGATCCTGGACAGAGAGGGAGAATGATGTGGAACAAAACTCAAAATCATTTGGAGAGAAAAAAAGGGGGGGGGCAGACCAGGTTTGCTGGTCCGATAGAGCCTGGTGGGACCACAGAGACTATTGCCCCTAGCTGCCCTTCAGGTCTGGAATTGAACCCACACCTGTGGCTTCCAGTCAAGCAAAAGACAGACATATGAGTTGAACATTTACCTGATGTAGATACACTCCTTGGAGAGAACAATCATGAGAGAAAAAAGGGCTGCTTATGCACAGGGAGACAGCTCAGGGGGCAGGAGTGCATGGAGGAATGGACACAGGGAAGAGGTAATTATCAGGAGAAAGTAACAGGGGAACTGTTGCATTGTGGTAAACTGTGGTCAATGTCATGAGACAAAGTATATGTGAACTGCTGTATGGAAAGTGAATTTGCTCTGTAAATTTTCACCCAAATCAAAAATTTAAAAAAAAAAAAAAAGGCTACTGAGAATCTGGTGCAAAAATATATTGCCAGACACACTTTAAATATTTTGACCCTTTTGGAAAACAACTTTTTAATTTGAATCAAGATCTAAAACCTTCCCAGTAATCCCATTGTGAAGAATTTAAGGAAAAAGGACAAAAGTCTTAAACAGGATGATTTATTGTTGCCAAAATCTGGCAATTCATCTGCTTATATGAAATACCTAGAATAGGCAAATACATACAGACTATAGTTTCTTCGTGGTTACCAGGCATGGTGCAAGCCGTTAACACACTTGGCTGCTAATGGAGAGGTTGTAGGTTTGAGTCCACCCAGAAGCACCTCAGAAGAAAGGCCTGGAGATCTACTTCTGCAAATCAGCCATTGAAAACTGTATGGAGTACAGTTCTCTGAAACATGTGAGGCTGTCATGAGTCAGAATCAACTCTATAGTAACCTTATTAGGGACAGGCTAGGAAAAGGGGTAGTCAGTGCTTAGGGAACACTGACTTCTGTTAATGGTGGTATAATAATGTAGAAACAGATAATGGTGATGGTTGCACAATATGATGAACAGAGTGTCACATAAATTATATATGTGAAGAATGTTGAAATGGGAAATGTTATATATATATATATATATATATATATACATATATATACACACCACAGTTAAAGCAAACACACACAAAACCCCTGCCAATCCAGGCTGCTAAAGTAATTTATTTCAGAAAGATCAGCACAAGGCCAGTCCCTATGAGACAAAGGTTAAAGATGTTCCAAATGTCCAACTTTTCCAAACTTGTGCCAACCCATCCTCTCTGACATCAACTCCTCCTCTGCCTCTCAATCATCTTCCTCCTGTCTTAGGGTTCTGTAGTTTGCTGTAGAGTCTCACAGAACTCACAAATTCCCAATGAAATGGCTCACGTGGTGCTGGTGGTGGAGACTGGGAAGCTGGCAGGCTGGCAAGTCCCGTGTCTGTGGGTAGGTCTAGAGGATTCTCCCAACTCATGTAGTTGCTGGGGTTGGCAAACCCAAATCAGTGTGTCAGATGACACCTGTTCTCTCAAATCCCGGGGTGAGATGATGACAAACCAAATGCAGAACCAGAGCAAGAGAGAGAACTTTTCCAGAACATTCCTATATATATCCTCAAGGAAGCTAAGAATCATGGAGTGCATGGAGGAATGGACAC
Organism: Orycteropus afer afer; assembly: GCF_000298275.1. NCBI lineage: Eukaryota > Metazoa > Chordata > Mammalia > Tubulidentata > Orycteropodidae > Orycteropus > Orycteropus afer. The sequence continues at coordinate 654,668 of NW_006921647.1, read as the reverse complement.
AGGAATGACTTGAGTCACACCCTCCAGCAAGGCAGGACTCAAGATGCATCCCACCCTAAACAGGCATAGAGACTAGGGTTTACAATACATCACAAAATGGAGGACAATGGCTAGAAGTGCCATATTAAGTAATTCATTGCACTGCAGGCCACCCCCTGGCTCTTCCAGCCATTAACCTTTGAACCTCAAAGGATAAATTTGCCCCTCTCAATCATTTTATCAGTCCCAAAGTCATTAACAATTAGTCCTAAGGGTAAAGATAGTCAGGTACCAAACATTCAGGTCTGCTGCAAGTCTCCATCTGATCTGATCAGGCACTCCAAATGTTTGTCTCATCGTCACCCTTTCGGGCCTCTGATAAAATTTAACTGAGAAAATATTACTCCCTTGCTCTGAGTGTCTCTTTAGGTATCAGTGTAATATTAGATCTCCCTCGCTGCATAACCCATTTATGCATTCTTTTACCTTCATCTATTATTTCTCCTTCCTTCCATTTCAGGCCAAGGTTTCAATTCTGAGAAACTCCAACTCCAGAGACAGAGCAGGGAATTGTTTGAGACTGACAACACCATGTGTCTGGTGCCACAGTATCTTGGGAAAATGCTGAATTTAAAAAGCAGAACTGATGTTCAAGACATGCTGTGCCAGAGGCATCCAGGAAGTCCCTCTGGGGGAACTTTGAATGTCCCATGCACTGACCAGCTGCAAGGTGTCTGAGCCATGAGAGAGATTGAGGAAGTAAGCAAGGTGAAATCTCAGATCCCAAACATTCCTCCATGGGGACAATGGCACATATGAATCAGTCTGTGGCTGCAAGGTTGCAGATTGAGCAGGTCCTCATGTGGTTGCTCCATTTGGTCTTTGGTCTATGAATGAGGACTGGTGAACTGATGGAACTGTCTCTTGAACAAAGGCTCCAAATGAGGGCAGAGGTCAGATGCTAGGTGATTCATCAGTGCATAGAGGCATCAGCTTTCCCTAATCCTCAATGAGAAGAGGGGGAGGGAGAGTGGGCACTCCAGAAAATAAAGTTACTATCTTGGTGAGGGTCTCACATAAGTCTTGTGGCATGAGGAAAAGCAAGTAAAAGAGAAATCTAAGTAAGAACTTCCACAGGCATGTAGGGACAAGACAGAACAATAGTCATCTGGCATAGCCATAGGTGCTCAGTGGGAGGTCAGACTAGAGGCCCATAGAGTGCTAGCTGTCCTGCCTCAGTGTTCTGAGAAGACCACAGCATTGGCCAAGAACTTGGACAGAGTTGACAGATGGGGAATTTCATTAGTCTCCCTTTTTGGTGCACTCAGTACTTGGTAGGCTTGTTCTAGAAGGATCTAGGTCTCAGGCAGGGCGTGTGGGTGTCCTCCCACTGCCTGCCCAGACCAAAAGGACTGCTTAACAGAGCCACAGCATCATGAGCTAAATAAAATATTTGTTACTTAAAACTGCCATATTGGAGGGGAGATTGTTGTTACACAATGAAACTTCTGAAACAATACTGCCTGAAATCCCTGAATTCAGTGTCTTCTCAATCTGGAGGGGGTAAATTCTTTTTGGACCTGGCACCCCTTCCTGTGGAAGACGACAGAGTGAGCATGATATGACACCTGACAGACATGTGCAAACTTGGTGTCTGCCAGTGTGGTGGTGCATTGGAAGGAGTAGTGATGCTAGCCCTAGAAAAACTTAGAAAGCTGCAGCAACATCGGCTGTGCAAGGGACCTCATCCTGAGAATTATAAGCTAAGCCCATTGAAAAGCTGGGTAAGGGCCTTTATCTGACTTTCCTTTGCAGATATGAGGAGCACTGAGGAAGCTTGATCCTTCAAGCTTCCTTTCCTATACACACAGGAATCAGGAGGTGATTAAAAGACAGTAATTATTTTTTTGTTTTTAAAGCTGTGAAGCCATCAGATTCAACTTAGCCAGACTCAATACTGCCTCAAAAACCCAAGGAAAGGTCAGTGTGAGTCTAATCAGTCCACGGGAGTGGTTGTATTTGTATTTGGTGGAACAGTGCCTATGGCATTTGACTGCTAACCAGAAAGTTGGCCTTTCAAACCCACCAGCTGCTCCATGGAAGGAAGATGAGGTGATACTGCCCTAAAGATTTACCATCTCAAAAACCCAATGGGGGTTGCTATGAGTTGGAATCAACTAGATGGCAGTAAGTTTGGGTGTTATCTTTAATTATAATAAAAAGTAATATATATTATTTCTTTAGTCCCTTTATCCCTGTTGTTGTTGTTGTTACGTGCCATCAAGTTGATTCCAATTCATAGTGGCCCTATGTACAACAGACCAGGACACTGTCTGATTCTGCAGCATCCTCAGAGTCCTTAATATGTTTCAGCCCATCTTTGCAGACACTGCATCAATCCATGTAGTTGAAACCTTCCCCTTTTATTCTGACCCTCTACTGTACCAAGTATGATATCCTTCTCCAAGAAATAGTCCCTTCTGACAACATGACCAAAGTACGTGAGACGAAGTCTGGCCATTCTTGCTTCTAAGGAGCATTTCAGCTGCACTTCTTCCAGGACAGGTATGTTCATTCTTCTGGAACTCCATGGTATTTTCAGTATTCTTTGCCAACACCACTATTCAAAAGCTTCCATTCATCTTTGGTCTTCCTTATTGTCCAGCTTTCACACACATACGAGGCCACTGAAAATATCATAACTTGGGATAGGTGCACCTTAGTTTTCAGAGTGACATCTCTGCTTCTTCACACTTTAAAGAGGTCTTTTGCAGATTTGCCTACTGCAAAATGATGTCTGATTTCTTGACTGCTGCTTCCATGAATGTTGACCATGGATCAAAGTAAAATGAAATCTTTGACAAATTCAATCTTTTCTCCATTTATCATGATGTTTGTAGGTCCAGTTGTGAGGAATTTTGTTTTCTTTATGCTGAGATGTAACCCATACTGAAGACTGTAGTCTTTGATCTTCATCAGTAAGTCCTTCAAGTCATCTTCACTTTCCACAAACAAGCTTGTGTCATCTGCATATCGCAGGTTGTTAAAGCATTTGGAAACAATCAGTCCAAGGATATGATGAACCTCAAGACCAGAAAAACTAGATGGTGCCCAGATACTTATGCCAACCACTCAGGAAGGGATCAAAACTGGAGATCATGGATAGAGTGAGAGGAAAAACATGGAACAAAATTCAAAAACACAATAATGACAAGAGTTACTGGTTGCATGGAGTCTAGTGAGATTCCCAAGACTATGGCCCTGGGATACACTTCAGGCCTGGGATGGGACTCATGACCAAGGACTGGCTTTCAGCCCAACAGTAGAAAGACTTATGTGTTAGGCGGGTTCTCTAGAGAAGGAAAACTAGTAAAATTTATAGAAAGAGAGAAATTTGTCTTAAAAAAAATGGCTCACACACTTACAGAAGCTGACAAGTCCCAAGTTCCTAGATCAAATGTCAAGCTGGAGGCTTTTCCCAATTCATGCAGCTGCAGGGCCTGACGAACTCCACATTGGCAGGCAGCATACTTACTGCCTGTTGACTCTGACAGATGACAAATCCAATATAACCAGGCTGAATGGAGGATTGTTTGCTCATGGACAGTTGTAGGCAGCACAAGAGGATCCAAATCCACAGAAGACTCTGTCTTTTTCCCATTGTCCATATATATTGGAAGCAGGCCACACCCCTATGGAAACTCTGCTTTAATGGATTGGTTGCTCAAAACATATACATCTGATCTCATCATGGGAATAACCACATCACAACTGCTTAACCACTCAAAATCGTGGTCTAGCCAAGTTGACAGACAACCCCAACTATCACAACTTACTAACACAATTTACATGCAGAACACCCAACCCAGGGCAATGCATCCACCTACTCTATAGAGATACACCCCTTGGAGCAGTTGCCCATGGGGCATCAGAGGGGCAGCATTCACATGGAGGGAAAGTTGGACAGACAGGACTGCATAATTAAGAAGGGCATAGGGAGGTGGGTGGATCACAGGGAAGGGAGAGGAAGAGAGAGTGGGTTAGGGTTGGGGATGGTAATCAGGGAGTGAAACTAAATGTACATGAACTGTTGAATGTAAAACAAATCCTGCTTTATAAATTTGCACCCAAAGCACAATTAAAAAAAAAAAAAAAGAAGAACTATTAGGAGTAACTGGAAGTCAGTATTGTTACTAGGAACTGCAGAAAAGAATACTGATATTGTTTCAGTACAAGAGATTCTAGAGACATGGCATTGTGAGTAATAAGTGTTGCTACCTATTAATAATGTGGGACCATGAAATTATTCAGGAATGGCCATTGGACAATATAAGAGCTACAAAGACTCTTCAAATGCACAGATAGAAATTGGCTACACTTCTATTTAAGTTCCTTTTTGGCCAATTATATGCATTAATCTCTTTCAATGTCTATGCTCCCTTTGTCTTTGTTGCCCAAAGATTATGGTTTACTTGTATTTTTGTATTACTTTCTTATCTTTCTGCACATGAAGCCACTCATAATCTCCTCTAATAACTCTCTTAACTAAAACACTCTCTGTTTTTGTGTCCACTTCTCTAGAACAACTTCGAGGACCAGAACAGATGTGTAACCATCGTCTATCAGATACAGCTTGAAAAATCCTTTTGATGCTAGGAACTTGGTTTTCTTCAAAGCATTCCTAAATTTCAGAGTAGGTGAGGGCATACAGGATGGTGAAAATAGCAGATTGAAAAGTATATTAAAATGGACCCTAGAAAGAAAATGTATAACAGTTTTAATTGTTTTGAATAAAAGGAGTCCATTCATAAGTTGTTGTTGTTGTTGTTGTTATGTGCCATCGAGTCGGCCCCGACTCATAGCAACCCCTCCTTGGGTTGCCAAGGCAGTATCGCTACGGAAGTAGGATTGCCCAACCTTCCTTCCGAGGAGTGGCTGGTGGGTTTGAACCGCCAGCCTTCTGGTTAGCAGTCAAGCGCCTTAGGCACT
>NW_006921647.1:646191-649495 GCF_000298275.1 Orycteropus afer afer | reverse complement strand
CTACCATTGAGTCAGTTTGAATAATTTATTTTAGAAAGATCAGCACAAGGCTGGTCCCTATGAGGTGAATGCTAAATGTCCAACTTTTCCAAACTATAGTGCCACTCCATTATCTCTGACATCAATCAACTCCTCCTGCTCCATTCAGTAATCTCCTTCCTGCCTTAGGGTTCCTTATTGCGATAACATTTCACAGAATTCACTCACAAGGAAATGGTTCATGTGGTGGTGGTAGAGGCTGGGAGACTGGCAGGCTGGCAAGTCCCAAGTCTTTGGGTAAGTCTGGAGGATTCTCCCAACTCATGTAATTGCAAGAGTTGGCAAATCAAATCAGTGGGACAGATGATGGCTGCTGTCTCAAGTCCAAGGGTGAGATAATGACAAACCAAACCCAGGACTGCAGCAAGAGAGCCAACTTTCCCAAAATATTCATATATATGCCCTGGTAGCATAGTGCCTAAGGCACTTGACTGCTAACCAGAAGGCTGGCAGTTCAAATCCACCAGCCACTCTTCAGAAAGAAGGTTGGGCAATCTAATTCCATAGTGATACTACCTCAGAAACCCAAGGAGGCGCCACTATGAGTGGGGTCCGACTCAACGGCCCATAACAAAAACAACAGCCCTCAAGGAAGCTAAGGGTGGTGACTTGAGTCACACCCTCCAGCAAGGCGGACTCAAGAACATCCCATCCTACACAGGCATGTTGTTGTCCTCCAGCAAGGCGGACTCAAGAACATCCCATCCTACACAGGCATAGAAACTAGGATTTACATCACAAAATGGAAGATGATGGCTGTTGTCAGCTCCAACTCATAATGGGGTGGGCTCCAACTCATAATGACCCTATGTACAACAGAACAAAACACTGCCCATTCCTATGCCAGTAGTACAATCCTTGCTATACCTGAGCCCATCATTGCAGCCACTGTGTCTATCCATTTTGTTGAGGGTCTTCCCCATTATTGTTGACCCTCCACTTATCAGGCATGATATCCTTCTCCAGAGACTGGTCCCTTCTGACAACATGACCAAAGTAAGTCAACAAAGCTGGCCATTCTTGTTTCCAAGGAGCATTTAAGACATAGTATACTATGTCCTTTCCAGGACAGATTGGTTAGTTCTTTTGGCAGTCCATGTTACTTTCAGTACGCTTTGCCAACACCACAACTCAAAAGCATCAACTCTTCTTCAGTCTTCCTTATTCATTGTCCAGCTCTCACATGCATATGAGGCAACTGAAAACACTATAGCTTGGGTTAGGCACACTTTAATCTTCAAAGAGACATGTTTGCTCTTCAGCACTTTAAAGAGAGAGGTCTTTTGTAGCACATTTGTCCACAAGGTCATCTGATGTCTTGACTGCTGCTTCCATGAGTGTTGTGGAACCAAATAATATGAAATCTTTGACAACTTCAAACTTTTCTTCATTTATTATGATGCTGCTTATTGGTCCAGTTGTGAGGATTTTCATTTTCTTTGTTGATATGTAATCCGTACTGCAGACTGTAGTCTTTAATCTTCACCAGTAAGTGCTTCAAGTCATCCTCAGTTTGAGCAAGCAAAGCGGTGGTGTCTGCATATCACAGGTTCTTAGTGAGTCTTCCTCCAATCCTGATGCCATGTTCTTCATATAGTCCAGCTTCTCAGATTATTTTCTCAGCATACAAATTGAACATACAAATTGAGTAAGCATGGTGCTCTGGTTACTTACTGACCCTCTGACAAGAATATACCACAAATGGGATGGCCTTAACAAACAGGAGTTTATTCTCTTACAGTTTGGAGGCTTTAAGTCCAAGTTCAAAGTGCCAGGCTCTAGGGGCTGGGTAAAAGCCCCTCAACCTTGGGGTCCAGCTCTGCCTCCTGCTCCTGGACCACTGAAGCTAGAGGTATTTCTTCACTCAGACAGCTGCTGTTTGCTGAGGCGGACAAACTCAAGGTTGACAAGTAAAACGCAGAGACCCAATGTTATCAAACCACATGGCAGGCCATTAATTTAAATCCATTGTAAGTCCCAAGGTCAGCAGAGCATGGCAGGCTGCTGAACAGCGACACAGCTACATGCAGAGTCCAAGTGTGCCATAAGCTAGAGACCACTCCCCAAGGCTTCTGCTTATATACAGGAAACAGACCACATTCCCTAAGGCAGCTATGCAGCTGCTCACAGTAGATTCCACCATGGAGTTGATTACCATTCTCACCATGGGGAATACTACATCCAGCTGCCCAGACACTCACCCAGGCCCAGCCAAGTTGACACACAAAATAACTACCACACATTGTAAAAGGACACAATCCTGGACTCCCTTCCTGATTTTACACCATGCAGCATCCCCCTGTTCTGTTCACACAACAGCCTCCTCATCATGGTTCCTCATGAACACAATTAAGAGTTCTGAATTCCCATTTTTCTCAATGTTATCCATAATTTGTTATGATCCACACAATCGAATGCTTTTGCATAATCAGTAAATAAACATCTTTCTGGTATTCTTTGCTTTCAGACAATCTGACATCAGCAATGATATCCTTCATTCCAAATCCTCTTCTGAATCCAGCTTGCATTTTTGGAAGTTCTCTGTCAATATAGTGCTAAAACCATTTTAAAATTATCTTCAATAAGATTTTGATTGCATGTGATATTAATAATACCACATTGTATGTGATATTAATGATCATGGCTAGAAGGGCCATATAAGCAATTCACTGCTCTGTAGGCCACCCCTTGGCTCTTCTACCCATTAGCCCTTTCACACTTGAAGGATTAATTTGCCCCTCTCAATCATTTTACCAGTCCCAAAGTCAGTAACAATTAATCCTTCAGTAGGGTAAAGAGTCCTAAGGGTGAAGTTACTCAGATGCCAGACATTCAGGTCTGCTGCAGGTGTCCACCTGATCTGACCAGGGGCTCCAAAAGTTTGTCTTATCATCACCCTTTCAGGCCTCTGATAAAATTTAACTGAGAGATTATTTCCTTGCTCTGAGTCTCTTTAAAAAAAAAAAAAACTCACTGCTGTCGAGTTGATTTGAATCACAGTGACCCCTGGTTGGGTTTCCGAGGTGGTATTCTCTACAGAAGTAAATTGCCCAATCTTCCTTCTGAGGAGTGGCTGGTAGGTTTGAACCTCCAGCCTTTTGGTTAGCAGTCAAATGCCTTAGGCACTATACCACCAGAGCTCCCATAATGTCATTTTCCCACCTTGGGAAGGGACATGAAGTTCAGCTTCTGTATCAGTGCAGATTGCTGGTAGCAGACCAATCTAGCAAGTCCTTCTCCCTCTGGTCACTCTCATTCATGTTGG
>NW_006921647.1:611401-645301 GCF_000298275.1 Orycteropus afer afer | reverse complement strand
TATATACACATACATGTACAATAAATACTTCTGAGCCTGAAAGAAGAGAGACAACACTTTAAATAAGAAGTAGGATTTAAAGACTTTTCAGCTGAAAAAAAAAAAAAAAGAATTTTTAGCTGAGATAAGGTGCGTGGGTCAAGGGGTAATGTTTATTTCTACAATCAATTAGAAAAAAAAATTTGCAATAAATTTATTTTTTTCCAATCATCAGATACAATATGGCTTTTCCATAAAATACACTATTACTTATCTTTCTCATTGTTTGATCATTAGCTGTGATATAAAGTCATATACTGAAAGAAGGATTAGAGTAAGTTGCATCACAAGGAATCTCTCTGATGATCTCTATTGTTGCCATGAATAGCAAGTTATTAGAACTATTCAATCATGAAATTATTCAAAGTTGCTCTATCAACACATTAAAAGCTTTCAATCAAAGATATAACATTGCTGGAATGAAGATAAACTTCCAGTAAAAACTGGATGAAACTGATAAATCAGGGCCTCCCTCTCTTCATCTTCAGATTCAAAGTGATGACTGTTTTTCCGAGCTGCAAGAAAAATAAAGAGCTAATTTTAAAAACTGATAGGCTGATGAAATTTTCAAAAGGCTACTTTATAATATTTCGTGCTTCAATTCTCATTAAGTGGAAAAATACTACCAAGAGGAGAAATGCATTACAAAAGTTCCCCCCTCTAAAGCAGTGTCTGATTTAAAGCACAGTTACCTACTGATGAAGCAGCTATACTTCCCCAGCACTAGGTCAAATGTGGCATTTACTCCTCAGTGCATTCACATACATACTAAGGGCCAACTGGGTGCAATAATTGACGCAGGGCCCAGGATGGAAACAAAAACAAGACAATATCCTACCACTCAAGAAGTTTAATTAAACAACCAACACAAACACAGAATCATACATCATACATCATACATACATCATATATCATAATATTTGTTTGAGATACTATAGGAGTAAAGAGGATGGATAAAGTGACGCAAGTGAAGAATTAAGGTAATGAATATTTTCTATAGATAAAGCAGAGTTATAAAAAACAAGGAGGCAGTACAATGGGCACAAGGAGAAGTCTGGTATGGTTGAAGTGTGGACATGTGGGGTGGGAGCTGGACTTTCTCCTGAAATCAAAGTAAGATTAGCTTTTATGAAACGAATGACATTTTAGGAATGAAGCCTGCTGCTATTAGTCGATTGTGACTCATAGCAACCCCATGTGTTGCAAAATAGAACTGCTCCATAGGGTTCTCAAGGGTGTGACCTTTGGGAATCAGGTCGCCAGGCCTGTCTCCCGAGAAGCCTCTGGGGAGACTGAATCCTCAACCTTCTGGTTAGAAGCTGAATTGTTTGCACCACCCAGGGACTCCTAACCTGTTGCCATCAAATTGATTCTGACTCATAGTGACCTGGTAGGGCAGAGCAGAAGTGCCCCATAGTGTTTCTAAGGCTATAATCTTTATGGAAGCAGAATGCCACATCTTTCTCACACAGAGAAGTTGGTAGGTTTGAGCCACATATAGACAAAGCAGAAACTGCTTTGTATGCTGCAACAGATTTTGCTTGAGCTACTGCTGTTCTCAAACAGAAAGATTTTTTTTTCACTCAAAAACTTATATGACATGAACATGTTTCCTTGGACTAATACTGCACATGGGAATTCTTTTTGAGTTTTGTTTATTCCATCCTAACACCACCCATTCAACTGAGCACAATTCCTAACAAGAGTGAGCTCAGTAGGAAGTTTCTGACTTCAGACAACAGGTAGGGGATGGATGGCAAAAAGTCTTAGCACAAGTTGGATATGGGACTGAAACAAGGCTCACTGATGTCTGTTTCTGATCAGAGTGACACCCTGTCCCTTGCAAATTATATCTGGACCTCTGTCTTATACCCATATCATTCAACTAAAAAATAAGCATCTACAACAGATTCTTCATTTTACCCACAAATATAATATAGCATGAAAACATCTTTGTTTTCATCATTGCGGTAAAGTTATATGTCAACTTGGCTGGGCCTGGTTGAGTGGCTGGGCAGCTGATGGTAGTTATTGCCCATGATGAGACTGGCAATCAGCTCCATGATGGGATCTACCACAAGCAGCTGAGCAGCTGCTTTAATGATGTGGTCTGCTTCCTGTGTATAAGAAGCAGCTTTGGGAATGGTCTCCAGCTTATGGTGCGCTTAAACCTTGCATGTAGCCGTGTCCTTGTTCAGCAGCCTTCCATGCTCTGCCGCTCTTGGGACTTTCAATGGATTTGAATCAATGACCTGCCGTGTTGTTTGGTAACATCAGGATTGTGCCATTTTATTTGTCAACCTTGGGCTTGTTAGCCTCAGCAGCCAGCAGCTGTCTGAGTGAAGAGATGCCTCTAGCTTCAGTGGGCCAGAAGCAAGAGGCAGAGCTGAAGCCCAAGGTTGAGGGGCTTTCATTCAGCCCCTAGAGCCTGGCATTTTGAACTCGGACTTAAAGCCTCCAAAACTATAAGAGAATAAAGGTCTGTTTGTTCAAACCATCCCATTTGCTGTATACTCTTGTCAGAGCCAGCACTAGGTAACCAGTAAAATCACCATAGAACAGCCAAATTTATTAACTTTTGCCAATGGGCCGGCCAATGGCTACCGGCAGGCAGCCTTAGCTCACAAGACAGATGGGTTTATAGTCAATTTCTATAGGGTTTTGAAAAAAAAAACAGTATCTAATTCCAGGAGAACTTTATAATCAAAACATTGCTCGTAATAAGAAGAGAAACTGGGAAGAAATCTAAATAAAAATATTCAAGGAAGAAATAAAAGCACAACACCATGTTCTTCATGCCTGCTGCTAGAAGAACTCTGCCCACTTTGGAGTGTACAATACTGTTAGCTGAAAAAATTGTCCTGATGTTACCTGAATATCCAAGATCCCAACTGCAGAGCTTTAATATTATTTAATATTTGCTCTTTTAAAAATTAATTTAGTTAAAATGTAGAGCTTACAGAAGAATTACAGAGCTAAAGAGTACACAGCATTTAGATGAGGATAATTTCATTCAAAACAACATTAGAGCAATAAAATTATATACCCATATATTACCTTCAGAGACAAAGAAGTCTGCTAAATAAAACGCAGTCTTCACAGCGTTAGATGAATGGGAAATGTAGTCATTTTCCCACTCATAAGGTGATTTCTCTGGATGCCACTGGACACCATATATTGGATACTTATATCCTGCATGAAGAACACAATCTATTAAGTAGCAAATAGTAAGAATGGTCTAAGATGTTTCTTACAGTTAAACTATGCTTGATGTCTATGCAAAACATTATTATGTCCAAGTAAAATTGTATTTTTCTTAAACACAAACTAAATAATTTTAGTTCATAGTCAATATAAAAATTCCTAACCAAATATTTCATGGCTTTTCAACCTTCTACACTAAAAGGTCAATGAAAATGAAAATTGTCCATGAGATGGATTGACACAGTGGCTGTCAACAAGTGACTCAACCAACCAATGATCAATCGTGAATTTGGTGCAAGACTGGGCAATGTTTCATTCTATTATACACAGGGTCACTATGAGTTGGAGCCAACTCAACAGCAACCAACAATAGCTTGTACCACAAATCACTTTTCTAGATGATCATAGCAAAATATTTTAGCCTGGGAATATATCGCAGTTCAACAGTGAAGTACACACTGTATTAGTGACACAAGTTTCTCCTATCATTGGCCTCTCTTTCCTCCCATTCATACCACATTTTCACTCCCTGTTATGACTTGTTAGTATGAGAATGGGTCATTCTGTATAAGTCTGCTTTCTTAGCCTAGCTTAGGTGTCTCTCTTCTAAGTCTCTCGAAAGTTTCATGATTTCATGGAGGCCATTTTAAAAACAGTTTTAAGCATTTAGAATTTGGTATGAAAGATTCTTGATAACATATACCATGGACTGCCAGAAGAACAAACAAATCTCTTCTGGAAGAAGTGCAACCAGAATGCTCTTCAGAAGCAAGAATAGCCACACTTGGTCTCACCTACTTTGGTCATGTTGTGAGAAGGGACCAGCCCCTGAAGAAGAGTATCATGCTTGGTAAAGTATCAGCAAAAAGGGGGAAGTTCTTCAATGATAATTTAATTAGTTTTAGAATCCTTAAATATCTTTATACATAAAATGATATAATCCTTGGAATTTGCTTCAAATAAATAAATAAACCCATTGTGTCTAAATGTGTCTGTTCACCACATCCAAAATAGCACTTGTCAAATTTTTAATTTTGCCAGTCTGGTGGGTATAAGGTGATTTTCATTTTGACTCCCATTTGCATTCCTTTGATCAGTAACTTACTATATGTTTATATAGAAAAACAAAACCTGTTGCAGTCAAGTAGATTCTGACTCATAGCAACCATACAGAGTAGCGCAGAACTGCCCCATAGGGTTTCCAAGGCTGTAATCTTTACAGAAGCAGACTGCCACACTTTCTCTTGCAGATATGGATTGCCAACCTTTCAGGTAGCAGGCAAGTGCTTTACCACTGTGCCACTGGAGTGCCCTACCATATGTTTATAGGCCATTCAAATTTCTCTTGTCCATTTTTAATAGGCTTTTTCTTAATTCATGGTTGTACTTCATAAATAAATATGCTAAACACATAACTTTTGTTATTACATGTATTACAAATCTTTTTTCCCTTCTATACTATTTTTTGATGAACACAAGCTCTTAAATTTAATTGATCAAATTCATCAATATTTTTTCCTTTATGGTATTTTTTTTTTTTTTGGTCTTAAAAACTCATTCCCTTACATAAGATCATAAAGATGTTCTCCTTTATTTCCTCTAAAACCTTGTTATGTTTTTACCTTTCCAATTAAGTCTTTCAACCACCTGAAATTTATTCTCTTTATGACAATGGGGGCAGAGATTTTTACTTCTCAGGGATCACAAAACGTTCCAATACATATATTTAATGTATCTTCCATCCTCTCCCTACTGATTTGCAATACAATGCCACTCAGTCACCTATCAAAAATCCTTAGATTAGTTTCTGGGCTCTCCATTCTGTTCCACTGACCTATCTATTCCTGTGCCCAAAACAGTCACAATTGATACAGATTATAAATCTTGATTTCTGGCAAAGCAAGCTCACCCACACTGCTGCTCTTCTCAACTATCCTGGATGTCCTTGGCATTTTGTACAAAATAATACGATACAAACAAATCCAAGTATCAGTATTACAACAATTGTCACAGGACTAAGTGATTGAGTCAAGAACAAAATTATGAGCATAGGTTCAAAAAGATAATCCAACTCAATGACTTTTATAAGAGACTCATCTAAAATATAAAGATCCAGAAAAGCTGGAATAGAACCTTTCCAAATAAATAAGATACATACTATGCTAAAAACTAACGAAAAGCAAGTTTATATCATTTTATTAACATCAGATACAAAAGATTCAAAGGCAAAATTACTAGAAGGGAGCTTGGAGCTCTAGTGGCCTAGTGCCTAAGGGATTTGACTGCTAACCAGAAGGCTGGTGGTTCAAACCCACCAGCCACTCCTTGGAATGAAGACTGGGCAATCACTTCCATCACAGAAACCCAAGGAGGGGTCGCCACAGGGTCAACAGCTATTTATTTAATTTTTACTGTGATTGTGTGAAAGCATAAAGAATAAACTGGTTTTCCATTCAAATACACTTTTTTTTAAAGTACACTCAAAATAGTTTTAAAATTTATCAATTACTAGGCAATAAAGATTTCAATAAAATATAGTATTATTTAGAGCATATTCTAGGACCACAGTGTAATTAAAGAGGAAACAAATAATGAAAGGTAACTGTTGTTGTTGTTGTTGTTATGTGCCATTGAGTCAGACCTGACTCATAGTGACCCTTCCTTGGGTTTCCAAGGCAGTATCACTACAGAAGTAGATTGCCCCATCTTCCTTCCGAGGAGTGGCTGGTGCGTTTAAGTCAAGTGCCTTAGCCACTATGCTACCAGAGCTCCCGAAAGGTAACTAGAAAGATTAATAATTAAGATTAATAATTAAACACTCTTAAATACCTTGTGAGTCAAAAAAAGAAATTAGAATAGACATTAGAATATATTTACAAAACTGTACAGAAATACTTTATATCCATATTTGTGGCATATGCCTAATAGAGCAATACATGTTGTTGTTGTTAGATGCTATCAAGTTGGTTCTCTTAAGAGACCTCATGCCCAACAGAACAAAACACTGGCCCATCCTATGTTATTCTCACAATCTTTACCATGTTTGAGCCTACTGTTATAGCCACTGTGTCAATCCATCTTGTTGAGGGGCTTCCTCTTTTTCACTGACCCTCTACTTCACCAAGTCCTTCTATAACAACTTGTCCCTCATCAAAACGTGTCCAAAGTACGTGAGACAAAGTCTCACCATCCTTCCTTCTAAGGAGCATCTGGGCTACACTCCTTCGAAGACAGATTTGTTCATTCTTCTGGCAGTCTATGGTATAGTCAATATTTTTCACCATTTTTAAAAGGCATCAATTCTTCTTTGGTCTTCTTATTCATGTCCACCTTTGACATGCACATGAGGTGACTAAAAAGATGATAGCTTGGGTCAGGTGCACCTTAGTTCTCAAAGTGATATCTTTGCTTCTTCACATTTTAAAGAGGTCTTTTGCATATGTACTCAATGCAGTACAATGTTTGATTTCTTGGCTGCTGTTTCTATGGGCAGTGATTGTGGATCCAAGTAAAGTAAAATCCTTGATAACATCAATCTTTTTCTGTTTATCATGATGTTGCTTACTGGTCCAGTTGTAAGGATTTCTGTGTTCTTTATACTGAGGTGTAATCCATACTGAAGGCTGTAGTCTTTGATCCTCATCAAGTCCTCTTCGCTTTCAGCAAGCAAGGTTTTGTCATCTGCACACTGCAGGTTGTTAATCAGTCTTCCCCTATTCTGATGCTGCATTCTTCACATGGTCCAGGTTCTTGATTTTGTATTATTTCCTCAGCATACAGCCTGAATAAGTATGCTGAAAGAATACAACAACCTGGACATACACCTTCCTTGATTTCAAACCATGCAGTATCCCTTCATTCTGTATGAATAACTGCCTCAGAAGCAACAATTATGTTCTTTGGAATTCCCATTATTTGCAATGTAATCCATAATTTGTTATGATTGGCATAGTTGGATGCCTTTGCATAGTCTATAAAACACAGGTAAACATCTTTCTGATATTCTCTACTTTCACCCAAGATCCATCTGACATCAGCAATGATATCTCTCGTTCCACATCCTCTTCTGAATCTGGATTAAGTTTCTGGCAGTTCCCTGTTGATGTGCTACTACAAATGTTTTTGAATTATCTTCGGCAAAATTTTACTTGCATGTATGATTAATTCTACTGTTCAATATTTTCTGCATTCTGTCAGATCATCTTTAGAATGGACACAAATATGGATCTCTTCCAGTTGGCTGGCCACGTAGCTGTCTTCTAATATGTTTGTCCAATTCAAAATAGCCAATACCAGTCTTTTTCAGCTCACCAATGCCTAAGATATCAATCTTTATGTGTTCCATTCATTTCTGACAACTTCCAAACTTCCTAGATTCACACTTTGTATATTCCACATTCTGTTTATTAACAAATGTTTGAAGCTTTTTCTTCTCATTTTGAGTCATTTCACATCAGCAAATGAAGATCCTGAAATCTTTACTCCTTCCATGTCATTAAGGTCAGCTCTATTTTGAGAAGGCAGCTCTTCCCAAGTCATCTTCTGAGAGTCTTCCAACCTGAGGGGCTCATCTTCTGGCACTGTATCAGACAATGTTCTACTGCTACTCATAAAATTTTCACTGGCCAATTTCTTCAGAAGTAGATCACCAGGTCCTCCTTCCTAGTCTTTCTTAGTCTAGAAGCTCTGCTGCAACATGTCCATCGTGGATGACCCTGCTGGTATTTGAAATACCAGTGACATAGCTTCCAGTATCAGAGCAACATGCAAGCCACCACAGAACAACAAAGTGACAGATAAGTGGTGGCAATTTACATCGCCATACATACTCATACGCGTTCCGGTGGCATACTACCTAAGGCATTTGACTGCTATCCAGAAGGCAGGCAGTTCAAACCCACCAGCCACTTATTGGAAGGAAGACTGGGCAATCTACTTCCATAGCGATACCACCTCGGAAGCCCAAAAGAAAAGCTGAATATTAATGAGTCGAACAGTATCTTTCAAAGTTATTATAAGAACAATAAATTAAGCTGTGCCTTCTTTTGGATTTTTCTTTTTCACCACTTCTGTCCTCTACTAGTTTTATATATTGTCTCTGTTCCTGGAGTACAGAGCTCTGGTGGCATAGTGGTTAAAGCATTCAACTGCTAACCAAAAAGTCAGTGGTTCGAAACCACTAGCTACTCCTCAGAAAAAAGGTGATTTTTTTTCATTTTTGCATCAGTCTGCATTCATAAAGATTTATAGCCTTGGAAACCCTATGGGGCATTCTACCCTGCCCTATAGCATTGCTATGATTCACAATTGACTTGGTGGCAGTTAAGTTTTGGGTTTTATTCTTGGAGTGGTTATCACAGAAACTTTAATATGAATCAGCTTATTCAAGTCTATAGTTATTGTCTTTGCCCTCCTCCCAAATAACAATTTAACACCATTCACATGCTATTATCATACACTTTAATTCCAATTTAACCTCACAGAATGCTATTATTATTTCTGTAATCAATGTCCAATAAGCTTTTTCCACATACTTACTACTTTGTTTGCATTGTATTTATCTTGTATCTCAGGCCTTACCTCTAGGACCACAATGCTTATCTGAAAGGTATCACTTTAAATTTTCTTTGGGGAAGGAATGCCGCCAGTGGCCAAACTCTAATTTTATTTCACTGATAAATTTCCCTAGTATACAACTGTAGATGAACAATTATCTTCTATTCACACACTGAAGACATAATTCTATTTTTCTGATTATTGTGAAGTGAGCCTTCAGACTTTTTGTTGTTCTTTTGTAGGCAATACATCTCTATCACTGATTCTAAGAGTGTCCCTTTTTCTTAGGGGATCAGCAGTTTCTCTGACTAGATATAAATTTCTTTTTATTTACACTGCTTGTGATTCACCAGGCTTCCTGAGTCTACTCACTGGTGCTTTTCATTAATTCTAGAAAATTCATTTGCTCTCACCAAATATTGTCTCTGTCCCACTGTCCTGTTATGGATTAAATTATGTCCCCCCTGACAGTATGTGTTCGAATTCTAATCCCCATACTTGTGGATATAACCCTATTTGGGAATAGAGCCTTCATTATGTTAATAAAGGCCTATCAGTGGAGTTGTATCTTAAGCTAATCATTTTTGAGATAGTAAAAAGAGATTAGATAATTCTACAACTTAGCAAAAAGACAAAAATGACAACTGAAAAATAAGCAAACGATTTGAACAGTATTTCACCAAAAAGGATATTCCAATGGCCAAAAAGTACATGAAACATTAGCCATTAGAAAGATGAAAATCAAAGCCACAATGAGATACAATCTCACTTCCAACAGAAAGGCAAAGGTGGAAAAAAAAAAAGGAAAACATTAAGTGTTGGCAAGATTGTAAAGAAAATGGAACCCCCATCCATTGCTAACGGGAATGTAAAAGGGTATAGCCACTGTGGGAAATAGTGTGGGCTTCCTCAAAAAGTTGAACATAGTAATCTCAGTCCTACACAGACTCAGAAGTGAAAGCAGGAATGCAAACAGAAACCCCTACACAAATGTCCACTGCAGCTCTTTTCATAACAGCCAAAATGTGGAAACCACCTAAATGTCCATCAGCAGATGAAGGGATAAACAAAACGTGGTATAAACATACAATTGAATATTATTCAGCTATAAAGAGAAATAAAGTCCTGATGCATGCCACAACATGGATAAACTTTCAAAACATGCTGGGAAAAGTAAGTTGCAAAAGGGCAAATACTGTATGATCTCACTTATATGAAACAAGCAAATATATGTTGTTGTTGACACTGAGTTGATTCTGGCTCACAGTGACACCATGTGACAGAATAGAACTACACTATAGGATTTTTAGGTTATAACCTTTATGCAAGCAGATTGCTAAGTCTTTCTCCCTTGGAACAGTTCAGTATGTTTGAACTGTTAATGTTTCACAGTTAGCAACCAAGAGCTTATTATTAGTGGTTGCTAGGCTCGAAGGGAGGGAGCTCTGGTAGCATAGTGCCTAAAGCACTTCACTGCTAACCAGAAGGCTGGCGGTTCAAATCTACCAGCTACTCCTCAGAAGGAAGATGGGGTAATCTAGTTCCTCAGAAACCCAATGAGGGGTGGCTATGAGTTGGGTCCAACTCCACGGCACATAACAACAACAACAACAACAACAGGGTGGAAGGGAGGGGGAAAGAGTAAAGTTCTGCTTAGGGAATATTGAGTTTTTATGTTATGATGGTAGAATAATTTGGAAAAAGCGAGAATGGTTTCACAATTTGAAGAAAGTAATCAACGTCACTGCAGAAATTGTTTTACATGTAGAAATTATCGTATTGGCATATGTTTTATTGTATGCATTTTCACAATAACAAAAGTTAAAAAAAAAAACAGCGGATTAGGCACAGAGACAAGTGAACACAAACAAAAGGAAAGATAGATGCCATGTAGAGAATGTCAAGGTACCAAAGAAACTTAGAGAAGCTGAGACACAAGAATTTTCTCCAAGAACCAACAGGGAGCAAGCCTTTCCCTATAGCCCTAATTTCAGTGCCCTGAATTCAGATTTCTAACCTCCTAAACTGTGAAGAGAAAAATAAAAAAAAAAAACATCTATTCTTTAAAGCCATTCATTTGTGGTACTAAACTTAAGCAGCAGTAAGAAATTAGGACATCCTCCTTTCCTTCCAGAACTCTAGTTAGGTATGTCAGAACTTTTCACTCTCTCCTCCAGATTTCAACCTTTCCTTCAATATAGTGTACATTTCTATCTGTGTTGTATTCTCAACGATTTTTTTCAGGTCTTCTAATTCATTAATTCTATCTTCTAATTATATCTAAAATGAAGATTAACCTGTCTACTGAGATTCTCATTTCAATTATACAAATATATTTTCATGTCTAATAGTTGAATATGATTCTTTTCAAATCTGATTGGTGCTTATATTTTCAAGTGTCCTTTATTACTTTATAAATGTAAAAGAGAATTCTATTTTATGTCTAATAATTCTAAGACATTAAGTCTACTTCTATCTACTTCTGCTGTTTCTACAAGTTCTCATTCATGTACATTACTAACTTTGGACTATGAATTGCTCATTTCCCTTAAACCTTTTTGTGAAAATTCCTTGAGGCCTGGGACAAACATAGGTTCCTCCTGCCACACACCTGAAGACACTACCAACCCGAGATAACTTTCAATAGAATTCTTGAATTAAGATTATTGATCCGCGCAGTTAGTATAATGCAGACCACATAATCAGAGAGCCTCTGATTATGAATGCTCATGGCTTATTGTTTTGGTTACCTAGTGCCACTCTGACAGGAATATATACCACAAATAGGATGGCTTTAACAAACAAGAATTTATTCCCTCACAGTTTTGAAGGCTAGAAGTCTGAGTTCAAAGTGCCAAGCTCGAGGGGCTGAGTGAAGGCCCCTTGACCTTGAGCTTCAGCTCTGCCTCTGACTCACAGCCCACAGAAAGAAACTGGAGGCTTTCTTCACTCAGGCAGCTTCTGGCTGCTGAGGCTGCCAAACCCAAGGTTGACAGTAAAAAGGCATAGTCCTGATGTTACCAAACCACATGGCAGGCCATTAATTCAAGTCCACTGAAAGTCCCAAGATCAGCAAAGCATGGCAGGTTACTGAATGAAGACTTGGCTACATGAAGGGTTCAAGTGTGCCAAAAAGCTACAGACCGTTCCCAAGGCTTCTTCTTATATACAGGAAGCAGACCACATCCCTAAGGCAGCTACTCAGCTGCTCATGGTAGATTCCACAATGTAGATGATTATCAGTCTCATCATGGGGAATACTACATCCAGCTGCCCAGTTACTCAACCAGGCCCAGCCAAGTTGACACACGACCTTTACTATCACACTTATTTACCACATCCACTGCCTTAGTACCAAGGATCAAGACAGGCAATTCTCTTTGTAGTGCTGCAGACAAGCTTCAGATTTATTTTTTAGTTCACCCTTACACTGAGGTTAAAGCCTTTCAGGTCCTCCTTGTAGGGGTTCCTGAGCTCTGACTCAAGTTCTCCTGACTCAATAATAATGCTGGCTTAAAAATACTCCACCTAACTCTTCATGTTTCTGGCCTGGATATTCTTATTTTATTGACAGTTCATCTATGTATTAGGAAGATGTTGTTCTACCTGTCAATTACATTTTTTGTTACTTTCTAGAGAAGAATCTGTCACAGTACTTAATCTGCCATGTTACGAGAAACAGAAGTCACTTGCCCCATTTATCTCTTCATCTCTCCTTACTCTTTCCTTTTCCTCCTCATCACCCTACTCTAGAAAATAGCTCAGAGTAAACTGCAATTGATTTGAAACATGCATAAAATATGCTTTCTGTCCCGTTATGCCCTAATTTAATCATTGGCTTCCAGGTCTCAAAGTAACACAATTTTATTCTGAAGAAAACACAGATATAACATAAACAATAATAAACAGGAAATTAATGAGTAAAACCAGGTATACATGCTACAGTGATACCTACCTTCCATTGAAGAAACAAATTCAATCTTGTCAACTGTATTTGTAGTTATCACATTGAAAAATGTCTTCAACCTTTCATTTGCTGTAAAATTCTATAGTATAAAAATAAAACAAAATGATTACTTCTGTAGTTAAACCAAAAAAAATAAAGTTAAACTTTATTGCATAATATGTCATACCTTTATAGAGAGGCTCCACTTATGGAAATTTGCAGTCAGAGGTTCAGTAGATAATGACAACAACAAGTCAGCAGGAAAATTCTGGAACATTCTACCCTGCAATGTAGCTGAAATAATTTAAACACAAGAAAATATAAAATCCAGTTATCTGCAGCCAAAGAAAGTCCATTATTAAGACATAATCAAAATGACTAAATGATAAGCAAAACATAACATTTCCACAGAAGAATTCCAATCAAACACAATGTTCAAATATGCTCCAAACTTAAATACTTTTCTTTCAGAATACTACCGTGAATAAGTGAAATTCTCCTCATATGAGAACTAATTAGCAGACTAGACATAACTGTAAGCATAACTGTAAGATAAAATTTTCCATGTGTGTATATTACTTATTTTCCCAGGAAACTATCCACAACTTTTAACATATTTTCAAAAGGACTTAGTATGTTAAAAACACCAACAATGTAGAAAAAGACATTAACCAAGAAACTTTTGCAACAGGTTGCAAAAGTAATATACCTTAGTGGCCAACACTCAAGGCTCTGGAGTCAGACACATAGACTCAAATACCAGCAAAGGGTTAAAAATAAAATCCTGATAGTGGACAAAGCCCTTATTCCAGCTGTCCCTTAACTAGGCCCCTTATTCTTGCTGTCTTCCATGAGACCCTCACTGCCCTTAAAATATTCCTTTCTGTATAAATTGGGTTACCATGCACAACCAAAATATACCCACTGCTTTTGAGTCTATTCCAACTCATAGTGACTCTATAGGACAGAACAGAACTTCCCCAAAGGGTTCCCAAGGCTGTAAATCTTTGAAGCAGATGCCTGGTCTTTCTTCCACAGAGTGACTGGTAGGTATGAACCACCAACCTTTAGGTTAGCAGCCCATGATTTAACCACAGTGCCACCAGGGCTCCACAACCAAAATAGTATGACCCGATTCAGATACTTTCCATAGGGTTTTTGCAATAATTGAGGATGAGAAAAAGCTTTGAAAACTATAAAGCATTCCATAGGTTCCATGTATGACT
This sequence comes from Orycteropus afer afer, assembly GCF_000298275.1. NCBI lineage: Eukaryota > Metazoa > Chordata > Mammalia > Tubulidentata > Orycteropodidae > Orycteropus > Orycteropus afer. The sequence goes on along the minus strand of NW_006921647.1, from coordinate 631,330 downwards.
ACCATGACTTTCATTCCAAAATCCTTATGTGAACAAGAACAGTTGGCAGCAATCCATACTAAGGACACAGAGATATAAAGTATCTTATAAAAATCATTATCTATTTATACAACCAAGGGAAAAACTTTGGTACTAGACTATTGCTAGCTAACATTTACTCAGTTGTATTTAAAGTATTTAGCACAGAGCCTGGAGCAAATTATCCTATTTAATCCTCATAAATAACCCAAATAAAGAAATTGAAGCAAGGGAGGTTAACTGATTTCACAAGGCCAAAGTGATAAAACCAGGACTCAAAACTAGGTTCAACATCAGAGTTCTTAATCACCCATGGTCCAGGTATCATTAGAAGCAATGAGCTATCAAATTTCAAAATTCCTTAAGCCAGCTCATAAATCAGTATAAAAGTCACATCTTCAATCTGTAAATAATTTAAGAATGAATAAATTTTATAAGCATTTTTTATTCTTCTATTTACTACTTGGTAATCCTTCCTAATAAATCTTTTCCAGAGGACTGGAAATAGAATTCTTACCTCCAGTGAAGTTCAGTGGCAGTGACTTATTCTCAGTTTCTGTCTTAGTTAGTAAGTTCTTTCCGCTCACCAGGAATGAGAGCTCTTCAAATCCAAGGCATGTGCCCCACACTGGGAAATAGTCTCCATCATCAAAACTCTTTGCAGAGTGAGAGAGAAAAAAAATAAGTTTACTCTATACTTTTCTAAAACAAAAATCATACATTAGGCTTATCATTAAAGGGCAGGCCCCTAAATTATATAAGGATTTCTAAAAGATTATCCATGATCTGTAAGTGAGTTTTCACTTAAACTTTCTTCATCTGTCAGTTAACTACCAAACTAAGTAAGTGGCAGCTATGGATCATAAATATTAAAGACAATGCTATACAGATGCCTAGTTATAAATCTACAAATTTCATCACTTTGGATGATTTTCTTTTTTTGAATATACTATGAGGGCTTTCCTCAATTATCTCAGAATTTATGGCAATAACTGCCTTAGCACCTTTAGCTAATCAGATTTAAATCAGAGGAGAGCCATGCTCTGATGGGAAAAGAACAGTTACTAAGAAAATCGCTAAGCAAAAGTAAAATAAATTTTCATAAAGTAAAAGTTGTCAGCTAAAAAAGTACAAATGTATTGATTTTCTTCAGTCTCAGTCACAACATGACTAGGTAAAAACGTACTCTAGTGATGGAACTTTCTGGTTAACTGAAGATCAATCACATTTTTTTGACAACTGCAAAAATGAGCTTTCACATTAACTTTCTAAAAGCAGGAGTTCTTGGGTGGTACAAATGGTTAATACACTCAGCTTCTAACAGAAATGTCGGCAATTTGAACTCACCCAGAAATGCCTCAGAAGAAAGGCTTGGGAACCTAAAATTTCTAATGGAATACAACTCTATTCTGACACGCTTGAGGTTGTCATGAGTAAATCAACTTAACAGCAGCTGATCTGGGTTTTTTTTTTTTTTTTTTTTTTGGTTTTTTTAAAAGTAAAGGTTTGCATGCATAGATTGTAAAATATAACCCAAGGCAATCATTTAAAATGAAGACCATGGTTTTTCTTCTGTTCCTCATTGAGAAAAATAGAAAATTTTATTAATTCCTATGCTTCCTATACCAATGGAGGATTTTAAATACTTTATATACAGTCTGGAAATTTTCTTTTAGAAGTTATTGTTTTCTACTTTAAGTTGTAGGGTCTTACTGCATTTAAGTACAATAATCAGAAAACTGTTCTGTTTCTATATGGGCAATATTTAACTTTTCAACTAACTGTAATTCCCTTGACTACTGGAACCACATCTTTTATTTGTATGGATCTCTAGATGGCCCAGAAGAGCAAAGGCTACAGTGTAGACACAGAATGGATCTAACAGATTAATTACCTCTTAACACTTTTTCAATGAGAGTTCTGTGGATGCCAGTAGCTATAACTACATAAGAAGTTCAAGGTTAGTTCCTAACCCTTTTTCCTGTGATTGGAATCTTCCAGTAGCTAACTACTTTTTTAAAAAAGAAAGTTTGGTCTTATGGGTTGCTGGCTTCTTCCTATTTTTTTCTAATTAAACAAGTTACATGAAGTCTCTATAAGCAAAAAGCAAAGAAGTGACTACTTTATGATGTTCATATATTCCCCAAATGCATTTTAAATTACTCATATTGTAAAACCTCAGTGCTTCAAAAACCACTCATCAAGCATGCACTAAGTACACATCACCATACAAGACACAATGAAGGATGTCTCAAAGAGAACTAGAATCACAAAATTTGGTAAGATACAAACAGATAACCTCAAGATAGTTTGTCTTCCGGAATATAAGTTCTTCATGGGCGGGGACTTTAGTCATATTACAGTGTTATATAAATGTCTGAACAATTAAAAAAAAAAAAAAAAACTCTAAGAAGTAAGAGGGTAGGATGCCATTCCAGCTGAGGTTGTGCACTGCAGTGAATTATATAAAATGGCCATTTTAGCCATGGTCTTTGTGACTCCCACCAGATGACTGAGTGTGATTATACAAATGTGAGGCACTTGCAGCCCGCCAAGGGGATCAGACAGCTTGTTAATCTAAATAAGGTACATGGCATGCTTGTAGGGGTGGGACCATGAAATAATGTGAATAGAAGCCTAACATGGGGATTGGTCAGTTTTGCCATCCACTAGGCTTAAAATGTACCATCCCAAAGGCAGAAAGAAGGATCTCACTACATCAAGAAAGAAGAGCAAAGAGCAGAACACGTCCTTTGAATCCAAGATCACTGTACTGAATCTCCTTAACCCAGGAGACAGAGAGTTGTAACACTTTTTTCAGATGGCAAAATGGTGAAAAGTAGTGGCAGAGAAACCACAACAGCAAACCCCAGTAGCAGACAAAGGTACAAGACAAAGCAGTGGGCTGCTCAGCCCACAGAGTGAGAAAGATGAATATGTTTAGGCAGCAGGTTGCTGGCAGCATGAGGTACCTATCGCAAAGCTAAAAGAGCTTTGTTACACTTGCCCAAGCAGGGCAGAGGTCAAAGGGGCACAAGGTTGAAAGGCCAGGGCCAGAGATAAGTATGCCTATGGCATGGCTGAAAAGAGACTATCCTGATCAAAGAATTTTATCTTGATTCATTTCTGACCTGTTAGTTCCCTAATAAACCCTGTATTTGTGAATATAGTCTCTGAGTTCTGTGTGGCCATTGCAATGTATCACTGAACCCAGCAGAGAAATAAAGAGAGCTGTGGGATGGATGAGTGGTGTTAGAATTGGCAAGAAGGTTGGAGGCTGGCATCATGTCTGACCTACACTTCATAGGAATCAGCCTTGGGCTGTTGACCTTGATCCTTCTTCCCCTTTGTGAACTTAAAGGAGGTCAGATGCCACCCTCACGGTCTTTTTGTAGGTAGGGAGAGAAATTCTATAGAGAGTAGTATTTTAGCCTCAAACGGTGGCTAAAATATAAATCAGGGATGGAGTAGAAGAAACAGATATGACAGATTAAAATTAAACAGGGTATATCCTGGAAGTACCAACCTAACTCCAATTACATAAGAAAAGGGTTGAAAGGGGGAGCTGTGGGACACATTATGAAAGATCTTAACTCAAGGGCTGTAAAAAGCTACAAGTTATTTAAAAAAGACAAGTGTTTCCCATGCTAAAAGTAGTTCATTAGGAAAATATTTTAGAAGGGTAGAAAGATCCTAGGGCCAGCAAGATTAATTTAAAAAATTGTTTAATAGTTCAGAGAAGAAATAATAAGAGTCTAACCTATAGTACCAAAAGTAGGGCCCATCTGAGACGTTATAAGGCAGGAGGCTCTGCAAGTAACTGATTGATACCAAGGTAAGTGGGAGGAAAGGCCATGAAGGATTCAATGAGTTAGGAAGGGGAGATTTCAAGAAGGGATGAGAATTAATAACATGAGAACAACAACTGATGCACAATAAAAATAAATAAATAAATAAGAGGACACAAGAGAGATACGAAAATCACTAAGCTACTGAGACCCTGGTTCACATTCAGCATGCACAGAGAGGGCTTGGTCAGCAGCATTCTGAGAGTTTCCCATGAATCCCTGAATTATAGATGAAGCACCCAGAAAACAGGCAAGGGCAACCATCAGCTGCTGAAGAGCAGGCATCTCACGGGTTAAGGTGGTAATAGGCTATAGGGCAGCTGTGGAAGAAGCATTACCATAGACAGAAAATAAGAAATGTCTTCATTGAAAATCACAGGAAAAAACACCCATCTGGAATAATAAAGAGTAACTGATATTTACCTTTAGGGCAAAGTTATAAAATATTTTGGCCACTTTGGCATAATCCGAGGTTCTTAGGTTAACACTTCCTCCAGGGAAAAGGATCCTGAAACAACATCAAATAGGATGTTTTTCACCACAGAAAATAATTAATCTTAAAACAACTTTGTTCTTATTATACAAGCAGTAAGATCATTAAAGAAAATAAAGAGGAGTAAAGCAAAATAGAAAATAAAAAATATTTGCAATGCTACCCACTCCGAAAGTACCCTAGTTAACAACACTTTATTACATATTCTTCCAAAACTTCTTCAATAAACAAGTTTATTTAATGAAATAAACTTGTGTAGAAATTGAATGTAAATAAATGGGTGGTGTGGGGGTGTACATGGGGCATATACAGAGTTCTACATAAAATAGAGACAGAATTCCAGGTATAACTAGGTTTACATTAAGGTAACCAATGATGCCTAAAAATCAATGCAGGTCCATAATCACCAGCATATTTCAGTTCACAAAAAAATACTTTTAAAAAACTATAAAAGAATAATTTGGCAATAAAAACATATGTAGGCTAGAATTAAATGTTGTTAGGTGCCATGAAGTCAATTTTGACTCGGTGACTACATGTACAATAGAATGAAACACTGCCCGGTCCTGCACCACTCACAATCGAGTGCTATGCTTGAGTCCGTTGCTGCAGCCACTGTGTCAATTAAATATCTATGAGAATTTAATTCTACATTACTATCTTGAGATCTCTTCAGAAATAAGCATAATATTAGAAATATCTGACAAGAACATGATTGTAATTCTAGAAAAGGTCTAGGGGGAAAAAGGGTGGAGTCACAAATGTTTGATTTTATTTACACATAAATATGAGACACAGAAAAATATTTACTGTATTTTCATCCCAACATTTTCAATTAATTTTTAATTTAAAAGTATGTAACAGTTCATGAAGTAATAAAAGATATACTAAAGAGAAGACAGAAGTTGGATTAAACCAATTCACTGCCATCAAGTCAATTCCAATTCATAGCAACCGTATTAAGACAGAGTAGGACCGCCCCATAAGGTTTTCTAAGGCTGTAACCTTTACAGAAGTGGACTGCCAAATCTTTCTCCTATGGAGCTACTGGTGGGTTTGAACCACAGACTTTTCAGCTGGTAACTGAATGCTTAATCACTGTACCACCAGGGCTTCTTATGGGATTACAATTAGAAAATATTTATATATTAATTTGAGGTATGTAAAATACCACTTTTGGGATAGTTTTTCATTCAACAAAAATATTTTGTGTCTTCCACGAGCCAGTCTCAGTACATACTAGTCTAGAGAAACAAAGATGAGTAATCTTTGCTGTTAGTAAAATCACAGTCTCATAGAAAACACGGATATATAAACTTTGAAGTAGAACACCTGCTCCAAAACTATATAGAAAACTCTACAATTAAAAGTTGCTGAAATCTTAAAACAACTTTGAGCATGAGCATTCTCCCTTTTCACTGACTCAGTATTAAAGAGCTGCCTCTGGCCAAATTTTGTATGTTTAACTCCAAAGCCCCTTCAAAAAGGAAAATTTGATTGCCCTTTCCAGTTGGCAAAATCCTTTAAAGTAAGGTTTTGCCCTTTCACCTCTGTATTCTCCACAAATTAGTATGGGGTTACTGAATGAGAAGGGCTCAATAAGGATGTTTTTGAAGGTGTACTGGAACTTTCTGCTGACGCTCAGTCTGTATGTACCCCAATTTTTTTCACTTTGGGAACTGCCTTCACTGCTTCAGCTAAGGAAGAAGGGGTGGGAAGGGAGGGAGAAAGGTGGCACTTCAGGAAACAGGTTGAGGAGATACAAACTGGACTCCCTTGTCAATTTAAGAACCATGCTGGTTGCCAAGAAGGCATACTGAGAAGCTGGATAAACTGGCTACCAGAAATATTTGTTCTTGTCTATACTAACCATTACTGCAGACTCCTGTATAAATAGGAACACAGATGGAGAGAGAAGGGAAGAGATGAAGTGATTCAAAAAATACACTTTTAAGGCTCTACCATTTATTTTGCTCTGGCCTTGTTGTTGTTGTTGTTAGGTGACGTTGAGTCATCTCTGACTCATAGCAACCATATGCACAGCAGAATGAAACACCACCAGGTCCCGCGCCAGCTCTGCAATCCATGCTATACTTGAGGCCACCACCACAGCCACTGTGTCACTCCATCTCGTTGAGGGTCTTTCCCTCTTTCGTTGACCCTACACCTTACCAAACATGACATCCTTCTCCAGGCAATGGTCCCTTCTGACAATATGAACAAAGTAGGTGAGATGAAATATGGCCACCCTCACTTCAAAGGAGCATTCCGGCTGCACTTCCTCCAGGACAGATCTGTTAGTTCTTTTAGCAGTCCATGATGTATATTCAGCATTCTTGGCCAGCACCACATCTCAAAAGCATCAATTCTTCTCCAGTCTTTGTTATTGTCCAGCTCTGACATGCATATGAGGCAACTGAAATATCATGGCTTGTGTCAGGTGCACCTTAGTCCTCAAGGAGACATCTTTGCTCCTTAGCACTTGAAAGAGGTCCTTTGCAGTCGACTTGCCTAGTGCCATACGTCTGATGTCCTGACTGCTGCTTCCATTGGTGTCGACTGTTGTTGTTGTCGTTTTGTGCCATCAAGTCGAACCCAACTCATAACAACCCGTCCTTGGGTTTCCGAAGCGATATCACTACAGAAGTAGATTGCCCAACCTTCCTTCCAAGGAGTAGCTTGTGGGTTTGAACCACCAGCCTTCTGGTTACTAGTCAAGTGCCTTAGGCACTACGCTACCAGAGCTCCTGGCGTCGATTGTAGAACCAAGCAATGTGAAGTCTTTGACAACTTCAATCTTTTCTCCCTTTATTGTGATGCTGCTTATTGGTCCAGTTGTGAGGATTTTTGTTTTCTTTATATTGAGATGTAATCTATACTGCAGACTGTATTCTTCAATCTTCATCAGTAAGTGCTTCAAGTCATCCTCACTTTCAGCAAGCAAAGTTGTGTTGTCAGTATTTTGCAGGTTGTTAATGATTCTTCCTCCAATCTTGATGCTATGTTCTTCTTCATATAGTCCAGCTTCTTGGATTATTTGTTCAGCATATAGATTGAACAAGTATGGTGAAAGAATACAACTCTGACACATTCCCTTCTTGATTTTAAACCATGCAGTGTCCCCTTGTTCTTTAGAATGACAGCCTCCTGGTCTATGTACAGGTTCCTCATGAGTACAATTAAGTGTTCCAGAATTCTCATTCTTCTCAGTGTTATCCACAATTTGTTATGATCCACACAATCAAATGCTTTTGCATAATCAATAAAACACAAGTAAACATCTTCCTGGTATTCTTTGCTTTGACCCAAAATCCATCTGGCATCAGCAATGATATCCCTCATTCCACATCCTCTTCTGAATCCAGCCTGCACCTCTGGAAGTTCTCTGTCAATATACTGCTGCAACCATTTTTGAATTATCTTCAGTAAGATTTTACCTGCATGCAATATTAATGAAATTGCTCGATAATTTCCACATTCTGTAGGATCACCCTTCTTTGGAATGGGTACAAATACGGATCTCTTCCAGTCAGTTGGCCAGGTAGCTGTCTTCCAAATCTCATGGCATAGCTGAGTGAGTGCCTCCAGTGTGTCATCCATTTGTTGAAACATCTCAACAGGTATTCCATCAATTCCTGGAGACTTATTCTTTGGCAATGCCTTCATTGCAGCTTTGACTTCTTCCTTCAATACCACTGCTTCTTGATCATATATATGCCACCTCCTGAAATGGAAGTATATCAACCAGGTCTTTCTGGTACAGTGACTCTGTGTATTCCTTCCATCTTCTTTTGATGCTTCCTGCATCATTCAACATTTTGCCCTTAGAATCTTTCAATATTGCAACTCGAAGCTCACATTTTTTCCTCAGTTCTTTCAGCTTGAGAAATGTCAAGCGTGTTCTTCTGTTTTGGTTTTCTAACTCCAGGTCTTTGCACATTTCATTATAGTAATTGGCTTTGTCTGCTCGAGCTGCTCTTTGAAACTTTCTATTCAGCTCTTTTATCTTGCCATTTCTTCCATTTGCTTTAGCTCTCTGCTCAAGGGCAAGTTTCAGAGTCTCTTCCAACATCCATTTTGTTCTTTTCTTCTTTTCTTGTCTTTTTAATGACCACTTGCTTTCTTGGATGATTTTTTTGATGTCATCCCACAATTCTCCTGGTTTTCGGTTATTGGTGTTCAATGCACCAAATCTATTCTTTAGATGGTCTCTAAATTCAGGAGGGATATATTCAAGATCATATTTTGGCTCTCATGGACTTGTTTTAATTGTATTCCACTTCCAGTTTAACTTGCATATGAGCAGTCTGTTCCAAGATCAGCTCCTGGCCTTGTTTTGGCTACAGATATTTTTTCCATTGCCTCATGCCACAGATGTAGTCAATCTGATTCCTGTGTATTCTGTCTGGTGAAGTTCATGTGTATAGTTGCTGTTTGTGTTGTTGAAAAAATGTATTTGTAATGAGTAAGTCATTGGTCTTGCAAAATTCTATCATGTGATCCCCAGAGTTATTTCTGTCACTAAGGCCAAATTTTCCAACTACTGGTGATTCTTCTTTGTTTACAATTTTCACATTCCAGTCACCAGTGATAACACATGCTGATTGCACATTTGGTCAATTTCAGACTGCAAAAGCTGATAAAATTCTTCAATACTCTCATCTTTGGCTTTTGTGGCTGGTGCATGAATTTGAATAACAGTTGTATTAACTGGTCTTCCTTATATAGGTGTATGGATATTATCCTATCACTGACAGCATTGTATTTCAGGACAGATCTTGAAACATCCTTTGTGATGATGAATGCCACGCCATTCCTCTTCAAATTGTCATTCCTGGCACAGTAGATCATATGGTTGTTGTTGCTGTTAGGTGCTGTCGAGTCACACCCAACTCATAGCAACCCCTCCTTGGGTTGCCGAGGCAGTATCACTATGGCAGTAGATTGCCCAACCTTTCTTCTGAGGAGTGGTTGGTGGGTTTGAACCACCAGCCTTCTGGTTAGCATCAAGTGCCTTTGGCACTATGCTACCAGAGCTCCTAGATCATATGATTATCTGATTCAAAATGGCCAAAACCAGTCAATTTTGGCTCACTAATGCCTAGGATATCAATCTTTATGCATTCCATTTCATTTTTGACAACTTCCAATTTTCCTAGATTCATACTTTGTATATTCCATGTTCCAGTTATTAATGGAAGTTTCCAGCTGTTTCTCAATTTGAGTTGGGCCATGTCAGCAAACAGAGGTCTTGAAAGCTTTACTTTATCCATATCCATAAGTTTGGTGCTACTGATGATGCAGCTTTTTCCTACTTGTATTTTGAAAGTCTTCTGACCTAAGGACTTGTACTGCTACACTGTATCAGATCATGTTTCTGGGCTATTCATAAAGTTGCACAGTAATGTATCAGACAGTGCTTCTTTGCTATTCATAAGGTTTTCCCTGGCCAATTCTTTGAGAAGTGGATGGCCTCTTCCTTCTTCCTAGTCTGTCTCACTCTGTAAGCTGCATTGAAACCTGTGCACCATGTGCAACCCTAATAGCACTTGAAACACCAGTGGCACAGCCTCAAAGCCTCACAGCAACATGCAAGCCACAACAGTATGACAAACTGACAGACAAGTTTATCACCCTTAGCTGTTTGAAACTTCTCTACCCTCCCTTCATCTGGATCCCTGGCTGCTATTCTGCTCTGTCATTCCCTCTGGCTTCGCTTTCCCCTGCTTTCCTGCCTGCTGGATTGGGGCTTGGGTCCCTCCCCTTACCTAGATCCCTGGTTACTGTTATTGTTCTGGCCTGGACTTACTTATCTTTGTATGTGCCAAAGTATCTGCACATAATAGGTACTGTTAATGTTTTACTAAACTGAAATGATTTTATAGTAAATATTTACAGAATTGAAGGTAAATAATTTTTTTAAAATAGAGCCTTATTAAATAAATAAACACAACTTTAAAAAACAGGATTAAAAAGGTTTATAGTGAAAAAGGCTCCTTGCCACCCCACTCCCAATCAGACGCAAGCACTGTTAATATTTTTATGCTGACCAGACAAAAATAGGCTATGTATATCTCCTCACTCCAACTTTAAAAACAAAAGCAAACAGGGTTTACTATACACACTATTCTCTATCTTTTTTTTTTAAATGAGAATATCACACTGTTCAGATGAAAACAGTGATCCAGAGTAGCACCTAGACATCCTCATACAGTCTATTTTATTTAAACAATTCCCAACTGATGGACTATTAGGTGGTTTCTAAATTTTAGATACTGCAAACAATACTGCAATGCATATACTTAGGTCTAAATCTTCACACAAGGGGAGAATTATATTTGTATACAAATGTATGTAATATAATTCTTTCTAAAGGGATTTCCTGGATCAAAAGGTATTATACATTTTAAATTTCAATAAGTATTAAAAATTGACCCCAAAAAAGGCTACATAATTTTCATTCCTATTAATAAAGTATTAGAATACTTGTTTCCTCTGGTAGCATAGTGCCAAGGCACTTGACTGCTAACCAGGAGGCTGGCGGTTCAAACCCACCAGCCACTCCTCGGAAGGAAGGTTGGGCAATCCTACTTCCGTAGTGATAACTGCCTCAGAAACCCAAGGAGGGGTCGCTAGGAGTCGGGGCCGACTCGATGGCAAATAACAACAACAACATATCATGGTGTATTAGCAAATTTTCTCATCTTTACCAACTTGATAGTTGAAAAATGGTTTTTAATGGCTGTAATTATCTTGCCTTTAATTATGAGTAACATTGGACATTTTTTCATATGTTTAAGTCTTTCTGTAAGTTCTGTGGTCAATCCAGAGAACAGAAAAGTTTTTTCTGGTAGCGTAATGCCTAAGGCACTTGACTGCTAACCAGAAGGCTGTTGGTTCAAACCCACCTCCACTCCTCAGAAGGAAGGTTGGTCAATCTACTTCCATAGTGATACCACCTCAGAAACCCAACAAGGGGTCGCTATGAGTCGGGGCCAACTCCACGGCATATAACAACAACACAACATTCAAGTTACCATCTGAAAGACAATCAGTATCTTCAAAGCTAGTACTTATAAATTGTCTAAGCAAGCAATATGCTATGATATTCAAAATGACATCAAAATATTTTAAAGCTAAGCATTAAAAAACACAGATTGTGTCATACATCTAAATATTTACACACATACACACACACATTCACTATGCAGAAAGAAGACTGGGCAATTATGCACGTCTATAGTGCATGCATCTATTTCCTAACCTGCCTTCTCCTCTTTGCAGAACTTTTACACTTCTCAACAAAATAATTCCTATAAAAGAACTCATAATGAATGTTATACCACTCAAAGACAGTTACAGAAACATGTATAACAAAGTGGTAACTGTGAGAGCTGCAACTCAATGGACTGCCTTGTTATTCCAGGTCTCATAAGTTTCCTACCTTTGACAGAGTATACCGTACCACTTTTCTATCGCTCTCTATTAGTGGAAAATATTCTGAGTTTTCCTTCTCTGACAGGTTTCCACCTGACACTGGGCCTAACTTTTTCAAGTTTATAATATTTATATGTAGTATTTTTTACAAAAGCACAAACATAGGTATATACTGTTATCAAACCAATGCTCCCAACTTACCCATTGATAGATTTGAAAAGCTTTTCATATTCTTCACCTGTAAGATTAAGCCTGAAAACAATAAAAAAAAATATTACAAAATAGCCATTTCCAAAACTTAACAAAAATGTAAGGGTCTAAATGAAGTCACCCTATGTATTTTCAAATGGAGATAAAAATAATTCTTAAATTTCAGGTAACATTACTTCTCCACCCTCTTAGATTCATTTTTTTCAAACTACATAAAAGCTACATAATTATATCTTTCTTTTGCTAATCAGACAAATAGATATCTCTTTCTGTGGTCTAATGTCAATACTATGTAGTATTTTATATAAATAAAAATTTCATATTTAATATTAATGTGCAAAACATTAGAAATCACAAAATTTGAGCACCAGTAATATTTCCACAGGAGAAAGATGTGGCAGTCTGCTTCCCTAAAGATTTACAGCCTTGGAAACTTTATGGGACAGCTCCACTCTGTCCTACAGGGTCCCTATGAGTTGGGTTGGTTTGCTTTGTTTTTTCTCTAGTATGTAAGAACTATTAAAAAGATAAGGACATTCAACAGTTTTATGTAAACATTAAACAAAGAGCTTTATTATCATGTCAGGTTCAGACAAGGAGCTCTGGTGGTGTAGTGCCTAAGGCATTTGACTGCTAACCAGGAGGCTGGAGGTTCAAACCTATCAGGCACTCCCTGGAAGGAAGGTTGGGCAATCTACTTCCTTAGTGATACCACCTCGGAAACCCAAGGAGGTTCGCTATGAGTTGAATCCAGCATTGCGTTTGGTTTGGTTTGGTAGGTTCAGGCAAGGAGCTCTGGTGGTGTACTGCCTAAAGGCCTTGGACTGCTAACCAGAAGATTGGTGGTTCAAACTCACCAGCAACTCTGTGGAAGGAAGACTGGCCAACCTAATTCAGTAAAGATTTATTGCCTCGGAAACCCAAAGTGGGTCACTATGAATCAGAATCGACTCGATGGCAGTGAGTTTGTTTTGTTTTTTTTAGGCTCAGGCAGCTGTGGCTGATAAAAACAACCAATCCTATAAATTCCAAGTCACTGCTTCACTCTACCCTCACCAACAGCTGCAAGTCTTTAGAAACTACAGTGATTCACAATCAGATTTAGAGACAGATTTTGAGGTAAAGAATTTAACTTTACCCAAAGAAATTTGGTCTTTTTCTAGGTTCCTGAGAGACAACACTAATCCCTTGGAATTTCCCAAGCAACTGTGGTGTCTTTGTTATCTAAGAGGCTTCCAAAACCATACATAAAAGTGTGTGGTAATATGGTGAGGGATGACCAGGGCAAAAAGACCTCCTTGTGAAATGGTCCAACCTAAGAGGTAGGAGGGGCATGATTTAATCAATCAAGTCTACAAAATTAGGCTCCTAATAAAAACTTTGTACTTAGAAGATCCAAGCTTCCTAGCTAAAAAACATTCATGCACATGGGAGGGTAGCAAGCACTTTTGGGACATGAAAGTTCTATGCTGGAAACCCTCCAGGCCTTACTCTATGCATCTCTTCATTTGTATCCTGTTGTACTATAATAAAGTTGTATAAATACAGTGATTTTCCATGAACCCTGTGAGTCATTCTAGCAAATAATCAAACCCGAGGGAGAAGTGGGAACCAGCAGGTCAGAAGTAAGAAGAGGGGAACCCCTGAGTTCTCAGTTGGTATCCTGAGGTGTAGAAGGAAACAATGGGACAGTCCAATAGGTGCAGTGCCTCCCCTCTTCCTGTTCCTGTTTGAGTGAGTCCCTAGGCTACAGAAACAAACCATAGCTCAGTCCAGGGCCTGATGTTCTCACCAAACAGGCAACGGGGCTGGGGTAATAAAAACTCAATGCAGGACAAGAAAAAAATCTGGTTAACACCTATCAGGGAGCTCTGGTAGCGTACTGCCTAAGGCACATGACTGCTAACCAGAAGGCTGACAGTTCAAACCCACCAGCCACTCCTCAGAAGAAAGACTGGGCAATCTACTTCCATAGTGATACTGCCTTGGAAACTCAAGGAGGGGTTGCTATGAGTCAGGTCTGACTCAATGGCACATAACAACAACAATAACACCTATCCAGGACTACAAATCTCCTTGGGTGGTTATGCTGGATGGTCTGCATCTGTGCTTAACTCAAGTGCTCCAGAGTATAGCATCTTTAGAATATAAAACTGTGGTGTAGTAAATTACTTAGTGTGGCTTTTCTACCCATAAGTCTTTATAAACTCCAAGGTGGGATTTTCTATGAACAACTGAGGAGCTCCTGATTGCTGAAGTTGTCCACCTGGAGAATTTCTGTTGGGAGTGGCACAAAACAATGTTCTGGGAGGTGCCCACTCTCTCAAGTGCTTAGAGTTCTGATGCTATGATTGGCTAGTTTGACCACACTGCCGGGCTCAAAAGGAGGCCTCCTAGAGGCAGAACTCTCTCTGACTGCTGGATGAGGAAGACATGCTGCTGAAAGAGACACGGGCTCTTGAGACATGCATTGCTGGGAAAGAGACACAAGAGACACACATTGCTGAGTGAGACACCAAGGGACATGCACTGCTGGGAGAGAGAGTGAGAGACTGTTGGCTGAGGGACGGTGGGCTGGGAGAGAGACTGAGCATTTTCCGTGAACTTGAATTGTAGCCTGTGGTGCTTCCCTAATAAACCCCATAATCTGTGAGCTCTGTGTGGCCACTGCAGCAAATTATCGAACCCAGGAGAGAGGTGGTGGGTGTTTTGCAAGAAACGGTTGGTGAAACGGCTGGAGGGAGGCAGTATGTCTGGCCTTGCAGTGATAGGCCTTGGGTTACTGCTGGTAATCCTGTCTTTCTCTTGTGGGATTACAGAAGGTCAGAACATGTGGCCTCCTTGCCGTTTTTGCAAAAACCAAAAAAAAAAAAAAAAAAAAGCCAACTGTCATTGAATCTACCAACTCATAGTAACCCCCATAGGGTTTCCAAGACTGTAAATTTTTACAGAAGTAAATTGCATCATCTTTCTCCCATGGGTAGTTGGTTTGAACCACCAATTTTCTGGTTAATAGCCAAAAGCCTTCCCCACTACACTACCAGAGCTCCAGAAAATCTACAAATGTGCTTCACATAAGTCAGTCATGCAATTCCTACAGTGTAAACCAAACCAAACTCACTACTATTGAGTCGGATCCAACTCATGGCAACCCCTCCTTGGGTTTCTGAGGTGGTATCACTACGGTAGTAGATTGCCCAACCTTCCTTCCAAGGAGCAGCTAGTGGGTTTGAACCACCAGCATTCTGGTTTGCAGTCAAATGCCTTAGGCACTATGCCACCAGAGCTCCCTAGAGTGGAAAGCTGGATGTATTATGAGACTTTGTAATCCTTCTCCAACAGGGCAAAGTAGGGCACTGGTAGTCTCCATTCTGCCTGGATAATTGTGATAATTGGAGCTATATGTCAACTTGGATGGACCACCATTCTGTGCTGTTTAAGCAATTGTGATGTGGGTTGTTCCCATGATGAGATCAGATGTATATGTTTTGAGCAACCAATCCATTGAGAGGGAGTTTCCCTAGGGGTGTGGCCTGTTTCCAGTATATTTACAGACATCCTCAAAAAAGAGACACTCTTCTGTGGATCAGGATTCTGTTAAGCTGCCTACAACAGTCTGTGAGCGAATAATCCACCACTGGGCCTGGAGGTCTTGAATTTATCATTCACTGGAGTCAACAGCCAGTATACTGCCTGCCTATTTTGATCTCATCAGCCCCTGCAGCTGTGTGAGTTGGGAAAAGCCTCCAGATTGACGTTTGATCCAAGACTTGTCAACTTCTATGTGTGTGAGCCATTTTCCAAAAATAAATTTCTTTCTCTCTCTCTCTTTCTATATATATATATAAGCTTACTGATTTTGCATCTCTAGAGAACCCAGTCTAACACATTTGGTACTGAGAGTGGGGTGGTTCTAGAGAGACAAAATCATAAGGATGGGCTTCCTAAATTGGTTCTCCAATTTGATTAATTGTAAAGGCACTGATGACCCTGCCTCTGTTGGTAAAGAGGGCCCTGCTAATTCGTGGCATGAGGTGGCAACATTAATATGCAAATTAGCACCACCAATAGATCAAGTATTTTTGAGAAATGAGGCTTTGGTGATCGCATATTTGATGGTTTTCTGCAATTTTGTCAGCATGAGGAGTATAAGAAAGCTGGTGGATTGGTCCTACTTAGCCAAAATGGTGAAAGAGCAAGATGAGTTCAGGGCTGCTAAGTCACAGCTTAAGGGCTGCGTAAAAGACCTTAATGTTTCCAGCTCTGCTCTGAAAAAAAGCCTTATTTCTTCTAGTAACAGAGCTGATATTGCCAAAAACCAAACCCAGAGTCTTATTGTAAGTGTGGCTGAATTACAACGCCAATTAAATTGCCAACCAAGAATGATGCCTAAGTTAAAGTGAGGGCATTAATTGGGAAAAAATGGGATCGTGAGACCTGGAATGGGGACATATGGGCAGATAGTCAGGAAGATCAGGATATGGAGCCTCTAAATTCTGTTGAATTCCTCCCATCTGAAGGGATTACTGTAAAACCATTATCCCCTCCACCTCAGTTTGATGGGATTAGCTAAACTGGTCCTGCTGGGTCACTGCCTGAGGCAGAGGCCATGGAAGACATTGCTGAATGTTCTCAGGAACTGCCCCAATCACCCTTTGTTGCTGCTAATCCTATAACTAAAGTTAAGTCCAAGCGAGCCCCAAAAGGTGAAATACAAAGCGTGACTGAGGAGGTGGTACACTACACCCGAAAAGACCTACTTGATTTTGCTAATATGTACAGACAAAAACCTGGAGAATATGTATGGGAATGGCTACTGAGGGTGTGGGATAATGGTGCAAGGAATGTAACGTTGGATCAGTCTGTTTTATTGATTTAGGCCCACGAAGTACGGATTCTTCATTCAATGTTTCAGCTCGAGAGGTTAGGAAAGGATCTAATAGTTTATTTGGTTGGCTTACTGAAGCATGGATTATGCAGTGGCCTACCTTAAGTCAAGTTGAAGTACCAGACCTGCCTTGGTATAATGCAGAAGAAGGCATCCAGAGGCTTAGGGAAATTGGCCTGTTAGAATAGATTTATCAGATTAGACCCCTAGATCCAGAAACGGAGACTCCAGAAGACATGCCTTTCACCAGTATGGTGAGGAATAAATTTGTGAAGGGAGCTCCAGCATCCTTGAAGACTGCTGGGATTGCTATTTTATGTAAGCCGAATTTGACAATCGAAACTGCTCTAATTGAACTAAGACACTTAACTACGATGGGGCTGATTGGACTCCGAGGTACTAGGGGCCAGGTGGCAACAGTTAATCAACAAATGCAAGGTGGGTGTGGCTACCATACTAGAAAGCATAGTTGAAACAGTAATCATAATACTCTGACTCACGTGGATTACGCCACTGGCTACTTAAACATGGTGTTTCTAGGAGCTAAATACATGACAAACCTACTAAATATTTACTTGATCTGTATAGACAGAAGAATTCTAGGTCACAAGAACAGCAGCCTAGACTGAATCACCAGAACAGAGTCACGATCTCTCAATCAATTCCCAGACTTGAGTCAGTTTACAGACCCACAACCCCTTGAAATAAGGGAGATCAGGTCCCTTTCAGAAAGGTCCCCACTACATTGCCAAAAATTTATAATGTCAGTCTTTCTCCCAGCCTTCCCCAAAGGGATCTGAGGACTTTACAAGAGAGACGGTTCATTAGGGAAATAATTAGACTTTTCAGGGATTATTGGACACTGGCTCTGAACTGACACTAATTGCAGGAGACCCAAAGCATCATTGTGGTCCACCAGTAAGAGTAGGGGCATATGGAGGTCAAGTTA
This sequence comes from Orycteropus afer afer, assembly GCF_000298275.1. Taxonomy (NCBI): domain Eukaryota; kingdom Metazoa; phylum Chordata; class Mammalia; order Tubulidentata; family Orycteropodidae; genus Orycteropus; species Orycteropus afer. Next base: position 613,487 of record NW_006921647.1, on the reverse strand, counting down.
TTAGCTAAGGTGTGTCTCACAGTGGGTCTGGTAGGTCCCTGAACCCATTTTATAGTGATTTTCTCAATTACAGAATGCATAATTGTAATAGACATACTGAGCAATTGGCAGAATTCCCACATTGGGTCCCTGACATGTGGAGTCAGGGCTATTATGGTAGGAAAAGCCAAGTGGAAGCCATTAGAACTACCTCTACCTACAAAAATAGTAAACCAAAAGCAATACCACATCCCTGGAGGGGTTGCAGAGATTACTGCTACAATCAAAGACTTGAAGGATGCAGGTGTGGTGATGCTCACCACATCACCACTTAATTCGCCTATTTGGCCTATGCAAAAAAATGGATGGATCTTGGAGAATGACAATGGATTATCATAAACTTAATCAGGTGGTGACTCCAATTGTAGCTGCTGTTACTGATGTGGTTTCATTGCTTGAGCAAATTAGTACATCTCCTGGTACTTGGTATGCAGCTATTGATCTGCCCAATGCCTTTTCCCCAATACCAATTTCAAAGAACCATTAGAAGCAGTTTGCCTTCAGCGGGCAAGGACAACAATATACTTTTACAGTGCTTCCTCAGGGGTATATCAACTTCCCAGCACTATGTCATAATTTACTCCATAGGGATCTTGAATACCTTTCCCTTCCACAATACATCAAACTGGTCCATTATATTGATGACATTATGCTGATTGAACCTAGTAAGGAAGAAGTATCGATGACTCTATACTTATTGGTGAGACATATATGTGCTAGAGGTTGGGAAATTAACCCAACAAAAATTCAGGCACCTTTCATCTCAGTGAAATTTCTAGGACTCTAATGGTGTAGGGCATGTTGAGACACTCCTACTAAAGTGAAGGATAAGTTATTGTATCTGGAGTTCTGGTAAGATGGAGGACTAGGCAGAAACACTGCACAGACCCTCTTCAACAAAGAAAAGGGAACCAATTAACAAAGAAACAGAAGATAATCCTGGGCCCCTGAGCCTTAAAGGGAAGGATACAGAAGTGGACTAAACCCCAACTAGCAGAAGAATTTGCATGAAAATACCAAAAAAGGAGACATACAGAGCTGTGGTATGGCACCCATACTGAGCGATCCTGAGGGCACAGACAGCCTGGAGATCCCGAGTGCTGGTAGGACCTAAGAATTAACCTAAAAATCAGCCCTGCTAGCCAGGAATGGCATGGAGGACTGCTCTGGTGGTTGGGGAACAAACGGTGAAGGTGAAGAGAAAGGCAGGCTGAGCTATGGACTTTTGCCTGTCCGGAGGTCGCTGCCAATTTGAATGTTCACAAATGGCTTGAAAATTTTGGATATTTAATGAGACAGCATTCTCCCAGATTCCAGGGGCTTAAGAACACATTCTGCTTGCCGACAACCCCAAGGACACTCCAGACCTGCAGGACTAAAAAGGTACAACATTCCTCTTGTTACTCTTATACCCCACACCTGCTTGGTGAACGGAGGTGCAGCCATCCCCCACTCCCACGCACCTTATGGGCCCACAGGAACTCCAGCACAGTCTGTGTGCACAGACGGAGCCTGGGTGTCCTGCCCTATCCTCAACCAATCTTTTTTTTTTTCTCTTTTTTTTTTATTTTTTTTCTTTTTTGCTTTCTTTTTTCTGGTGTTTAGTTTGCTTATATTTGTCTGTTTTAAAATGACTATTATTATTAATACTTTTGTCCTTTTAACTATTATTCTTCAGTCTTCCCCTCCCAGGCCCTAGTTGTCAGGTTTTTTATTCTTTTCCCTGCTCCTGGTTGAAAAAAAATTTTTTTTTTTTAATTTTACTTTTTCCCCCTTTTCTCTTATAGTTAACCCCGTTCCTTGTTTTACTTTTTGCATTTGTCCCATTTTTTCCTTCATTATTCTCCTTCTCTACCCTTTTTCTCTTGGTGCCCTATCCACAGATAATGCAGGCTTTCTTGTTTTTCTTCTTCTTTTTCACTTTTTTCTTTTTTTTGGTTATTGTTCCTGTGTGATTACATGGTGTGTATTTTGTCCATGTGCTTTTAGTTTTTTGATCATTATTTAATTGTAATTTTTGTCTAACTGAGTGGGAGACAACAACAGT
>NW_006921647.1:609283-610221 GCF_000298275.1 Orycteropus afer afer | reverse complement strand
ATGGACATATCCAAAGTAAAATGAGCTTACAAGATTGTAAACAGGGAACCAGAGACATAAATTGGCAAGTGAGGACAACTACAAACAAAAAGAGGAAAAAGACTGTGTAGTTACAAACTTCTAAATGTGAGGAAGTTGTGAGAGTTGCAAGATAGAATGGACTGTTCTAGATTCAGGGAGAAAATTATAAATCATAGGGTAACCTCAAAGAAAAATGATAAACCTTCACATCACAATAAAAAAGAGGACAAGCACACATATTCGGCATACACTAACACAACAGCAACAAATATTGTATTAGTCCATTACTGTAAAAGTCAAGGAAATGTTTATCTATGGAAGGACATGTTCTTTGTTGGTTACCAGGAGTAAGAGGGAAGGGGAGGGAACACTGTTAGATAGAGATAAGTATTGATTTGGGTGAAGAGAAGGACAATGTACCAAATGTGAGTGATCATTATAGTGACATTGAGGAAGAGAAAGACAGAGAGAGATACATGGGAGGTACAGACAACAAAGATGAACCCTTTTGCACATACAGTATGGCGTTGTCAGTGAAGGCAAACATGGGTATATTGGTAGATAGATGGGTGGACAGGCTGAACTAGTAGGTATCAATATGAAGTGAGGAGTGTACCCAAGAACATGTATAGGGTTGGTAGACAATGGACCTCTAAATTTATGTGTATGATCTGAATTCCTAGGTATATAGTAGAGCTGATAAGGGGCAATGTTATACTCACTGCTTGGTCACGGCCAGTTAGCAAAAATGACCTAGAAGTTGAACATGTGGGCTCGGGACCATAGTCGCAGGGGATATCAAGTTCAATTGGCATAACTTAATACACAAAACATTGTTCTACCTCCTACTTTGGCGAGTAGCGACTGGGGTCTTAAAAGCTTGCAAGCTGCCATCTAGATGCAATGATGGGTCTCTC
>NW_006921647.1:591254-609003 GCF_000298275.1 Orycteropus afer afer | reverse complement strand
CAGCCAACAACAGACAGGTATATGAGTTGAACATTTCCCTGAGGTAGATACACTCCTTGGAGAGAACAATCATGGGAGAAAGAAGGGCTACTTATGCACAGGGAGACAGCTCAGGGGGCAGGAGTGCATGGAGGGATGGACATAGGGAAGAAGTAACTATAAGGAGGTAGTAGGAGGGGAGCTGTTGCATTGTGGTAAATTGGGTCAATGTCATGAGACAAAGTGTATGTGAACTGCAGTACAGAAAGTGAATTTGCTCTGTAAATTTTTACCCAAATCACAATAAATAAATAAATATTTAAAACAAAAAAAAAATTACTATATCTGGCTTCCCCCACAACTAAAAAGGAGGCATAACATCTGGTGAGCCTCTTTGGGTTTTGGAGGCAACATATCCCTCATTTGGGTGTGTTGCTCTGGCCTATTTATCAAGTGACTCAGAAAGCTGCTAGTTTTGAGTGGGGCCCAAAACAATAGAAGGCTCTGCAACAGGTTCAGCCTGCTGTGCAGGCTGCTCTGCCACTTGGGCCATTATGATCCGGCTGATCCAATAGTGCTTAAAATGTCTGTAGTAGATAGAGATGCTGTTTGGAGTCTTTGGCTAGTCCCTATTGGTGAATCACAACACAGACCCTTGGGATTTTGGATCAAAGCCCTGCCATCCTCTGCAGATAACTACACTCTTTTTGAGAAACAGCTTTTGGCTTGTTACTGTGCTTTAGTAGAGACTGAATGCCTAAGCAAGGGACACCAAGTCACCATGAGGCCTGAGCTGCCCATCATGAACTGGGTGTTGTCTGATGCACAAAGTCATAAAGTTGGATGTGCACAGCAGCACTCCATCATTAAATGGAAGTGGTATATCAAAGATCTGGCTCAAGCAGGACCTGAAGGCACAAGTAAGTTGCATGAGAAAGTGGCCTAAATGCCTATGGTCTTCACTCCAGTCACATTACCTTCCCTCTCCCAATCTGCACCTATAACCTCATGGGGAGTTCCTAATGATCATTTCACTGAGGAAGAGAAAACTTGTGCCTGGTTTACACATGGTTCTGCATGATATGCAGGCACCACTCAAAAGTGGATAGCACTGGCACTGCAGACACTTTCTGGGACTTCCTTGAAGGACAGTGGTGAAGTGAAATCCTCCCAATGGGCAGAACTTCAAGCCGTGCATATAGCTGTTCACTTTGCATGGAATAAGAAATGGCCAGATGTGCGATTGTATACGGATTCATAGGCTGTGGCTAATGGCTTGGCCGGATGATCTGGGTCTTGGAAGGAGCATGATTGGAAAATTGGTGACAAGGATGTATAGGGAAGAAGTATGTAGATAGATCTCTCTAAATGGGCCAAAGGAGTAAAGATATTTGTCTCATGTGAATTCCCACCAAAAGGTGACCTTGGCAGAGGAGGACTTTAACAATCAGGTGGATAGGATGACATGTTCAGTGGAAACCAGCCATCCTTTTTCCCCAGCTACTTCTGTCATTATTCAGTAAGCCCACGAACAAAGTCGCCATGGTGGTAGTGATGGAGGTTATGCATAGGCTCAGCAACATGGATTCCACTTACCAAGGATGATTTGGCTACCGACACTGCTGAGTGCCTAATCTGACAGCAGCAGAGACCAACTCTGAATCCGTAATACAGAACCATTCCTCGGGGTAATCAGCCAGCAACCTGGTGGCAGGTTGATTACATTGGACCACTTCCATCATGGAAAGGACAGTGTTTTGTTCTCACTGGAATACTTATTTTGGATATGGATGTGCCTTCCCTGCATGCAATGCTTCTGCCAAAACTACCACCTGCAGACTTACAGAATGCCTTATCCACCATCATGGTATCCCACACGGCATTGCTTCAGATCAAGGGACTCATTTCACAGCAAATGAAGTGCAGCAATGGGCCTATGTTCATGGAATTCACTGGTCTTACCATGTTCCCCATCATCCCAAAGCAGCTGGCTTGATAGAATGATGGAATGGCCTACTGAAAACACAATCACAGCACCAGCTAGATGGCAATATCTCGAAGGGTTAGGGCAATGTTCTCCAGGAGGCTGTATATGCTCTAAACCAGTGTCCAATACATGGTTCTGTTTCTCCCATAGCTAGGATTCATGGGTCCAGGAACCAAGGGGTGGAAACAGGAGTGGTACCACTCACTATTACCCCTAGTGACCCACTCAAAAGAGTTTTGCTTCCTGTCCCTGCTACCCTATGCTCTGTGGGTCTGGAGATCTTAGTACCAAAGGGAGGAACACTCCGACCTAGACACATAATACTGATTGCATTGAACTGGAAATTAAGAATGCCATCTGGCCATTTTGGCTTCCCCATGCCTCTGGATCAACAGACAAAGAAGGGCATTACTGTACTATCTGGTGTGATAGATCCTGATTACCAAGGGGAAATTTGATTGACATTACATAATGGAGGTAAAGAAGAATATGTCTGGAATACAGGAGATTCCTTAGGACGTCTCTTAGTACTACCATGCCCTGTGATTAAAGTCAATGGAAAATTGCATCAACCCCATTCTGATATGACTACTAATGGCCTAGACCTTTCAGGAATGAAGGTTTGGGTCACTCCACAAGGCAAAAAACCATGACCAGCTGAGGTGCTTGCTGAGGGCAAGGGAAATACAGAATGGGTGGTGGAAGAAGTACTGAATATCACCCATGACCACATGACCAGTTGCAGAAACGAGGACTGTGATTGTTATATTTCTTCACTGTATATGTGCATTAAATATATTTGTTTCCTTCTGTTATGAATTGTGAAATGTAAATAAGGTTAATGCGTTTCGGTTGTACGTGTGTTTAGCATGTTAGTGTGTTAGGTGCAAATATGACTTTATAATTGCCCTTATTTAGAGGTTAACAGCCAAAGCTTTAACCACTGTACCACCAGAGCTTCTTACAAAAGTAATGTAATTCCTTAAGACTATAATACTAATATTTTGTACTGAAGCAATACTGCTACTTTAGTCATTTATAAACTTTTAGAGTAGAGTGTGAAAGCATTCTAAAAGTCAGCTAAATAAATATCTCCTTGATTCCCTGTTTCCCTACCCTAATATTATGGAATAAAGTTGGTTCAGTTGTAGATTCTTTCACTCTATTACTTTCATGGTTTCTAGTTAGGACAACTTTCTCTGGAGTAAAGAAAACGATCATTCATTCTTGGTGCAAATGCCTATAGCATACTTCTTATGACGTTACAGATGTACATAACTTCATATGTTAAACAATCCAATGAAAGACTCTAAGTATTATGTATGTGGCAAAAATTAAGTGCAACATTACTATAGGTAGATGGTGAAGAATTAATTTTAGAGATGAAGCATCTCAACTTCTTTATATATAGCATAGGAACTATCAAACCTTACCTTACTGGTATAACTCTCGCACCTGCAGACTCCAAATATTTTACATAGGATGCAGCAATATAGTATTTTCCAAGGTTCTTCATCTTACTACGGCACCTTTGCATTAATATTCCTAAATAACAAAACAAAAACAAATTTAATTTCCAGCAATTTCCTTTTTTCCTCCTCAGAAACTAAAACCCATCACAGTAAAAATGTACTCTTGCAAATCACAGAAATAAGTATGAAGACTCTCCTGCAAGTGTATCCATAGACTTTGGGGAAACTGGGGAGGCTGATCTGAGTTAATGTAGCCTCTCCTCTCTCACTACATCATGGAGTCCTAATAAATCCTGAAAGCAGCTTACAGAACACTTCCGGTAATGAAAAACATAACTCAGACTAAAAATCTAACTCAGAGTAAAAACGCCATTGCCGTCTAGTGGCTTCTGACTCACAGCAACCCTACAGGATAGTGCAGAACTGCTGCATAGAGTTTCTAAGGCTTTACAGAAGTCAATGCCACATCCTTCTGCAAAGTGGCTGATGAATTCAAACTGCCAACTTTCTGATAGCAGTCTAGTTCTTAATCCACTGTGCCACCAGGGTTCCTGATCTCAGAGTACAAACCAAAACCAAAAACCAAATACACTGTCATGGAATTGTTTCCTACTCATAATGACTTTATATGACAGATTAAAACTGCCTGATACACTAAAGCTATAAATCTTCTCCTATAGAGTATTTGGTGGATTTGAACCACAGACCTTTCAGTTAGCAGCACAGCACTTTAACAACTGTGCCAAAAACAGCTCCTGGGCACAAGCTGATCCTTCTCACACACATCCAAAATGATATTACTTCCTTGATCAGTAGTACTGAATTGCCCAGTATCAGTAGTAGATTTCCCAGTCTTCCTTCTGTGGAGTTATTGATGGGTTTGAACTGCCAACCTTCTGGTCAGCAGTCAAATGCCTTAATACAGAGCTAGAAAACCTCGGGAGGAAGAAGTGGCATTGGAAGTACTTAAGGAATTCTAAGAATCATATTTAGGTACCTTCAGCAGATTAAGAGACAGATCCAGGAAAACAATGACAATATCAAGGAAATCACTGACAAAATTAAGGAAAACACAAATAAAACTCTAGAAAAATTTAGGAAAACAATACAAGAATAACTTGACAAAGTAAATGAAAATGTAAAAGCCATACAAAAATAGCAAATAGAAATCCAGAAGATTAATACTAAAATTTCAAAAATAAGTAACACATTAAAAGGGTGAAAGAGTAGAAAGGAATCAATGAGAGACAGAATTAGTGAGTCTGAAGACAAATCTCTCAATACTATTTTGTTAATGGAACAATCAGAAAAAAAATGAAGAAAGTCTAAGATTTATGTGGGACACCATGAAAAAGAATAACTTAGGTATGATCAAATTCCAGAACAACACAACACAACGCATTGCCATGGAGTGGGATCCAACTCATAGTGACCCCTCCTTGGGTTTCCAAGGTGGAATCACCATGGAACTAGATTGCCCAACCTTCCTTCCGAGGAGCTTTTAGTGGGTTTGAACTGCCAGCCTTTTGGTTAGCAGTCAAATGCCTTAGGCATTACACCACCGGAGCTCCCCAAAACAGGAAAAGACAAATGACAGATAAAATTATTGAAAATTTGTTGGAAGAGAACTTCCCTAATATAATGAAAGATGAGAAGATACCCATTCAAGATATTCAAGGAATCCCAAAAGGATAGAACCCAAAAGAAAATCACAAAGACATATCATAATCAAAGACAAAGACAAGGGCAAAGAAAGAATCCTGAAAGCAGCTTGGGAAAAACAAAAATTTACCTACAAAAGGACAAGCAATAAGATTAAGCTCTGATTTCTCAGCAAAAACTATGCAGGGAAAAAAAAAACAAAAACAAAAAAAAAACAATGGGATGGCACATATTAGACCTTGAAAGAAAAACCTGCAAACCAAGAATTATATACCCAGCAAAACTGTCCCTCAACATGACAGTGAAATTATGACATTTCCAGATAAGTAGTAATGAAAGGAATCTCTAAAAACCAGATCAACCTTACAATAGATGCTAAAGGCAGTCAGCATTTGTACAGAGAACCAACAACAGCAGAAAACCACCCATGATTAACACACATGACAACATAATCCAGAAGCCAAATCAGGTACAGAAATATCCAAAGTAAAATAAACTTATAAGACTGAAAACAGGGAACCAGAGATATGAATTTCTAAATAAGGACAACTACAAAGCAAAAAGAGAGAGGAAATAGTGGAGTAATAGAACTTTCAAATAGAAAGGAAGCCAAGATGGTTTCAAGATAGAATGGACTGAAAGTTCTGGTAAGATGGCAGAATAGGCAGAAGGACTGCACAGACCCTCTTCAACAAAGAAAAGGGGAACCAATTAATACAGATACAGAAGATAATCCCGGAACCCTGAGGCTTGAAGGGAAGGATATAGAACTGGACTAAACTCCAACAAGCAGAAGACTTTGCATGAAAACACCAAAAAAGTAGACATATGGAGCTGTGGTCTGGCAGCGATCCTGATGGCACAGACAGCTTGGATATTGCCAAGAGGTGCTAGGACCTAACAATTAGCCTAAAATTCAGCCCTGCTAGCCAGGGACTGCACAGAGCACTTCTGGTGGCTGGGAAATAAAAGGGAAAACAGCGAAGAAGAAGGTGGGCTGAGCTGCGGACTTTTCTCTGTCCAGAGGGCACAGCCATTTTGAATGTTTAAAAGTGGCTTGACATTTTTGGATATTTAAAGCAACAGTGTTCTCCCAGATTCCAGGAACTTAAGAACAGGCTCCACTAGCTAGGAACCCCAAGGACATTATGGACCAGAAGACTGGAAAGGTGAGATATTCCCCTTGTTACTCTTATACCACACACCCTCTTGGTGAATGGAGGTGCAGCCATCCCTCACTCCCACCCACTTTCTGAGCTGGCAGGCATTCCATCACAGTCTGAATGCACAGATGGGGCCTGGGTGCCCTGCCCTACCCCAATAATTTTTTTCTTTTATCCTATTTTTAGTTTGTTTGTTTTTGTCTACTTTAAAAACTATTATTATTATTATTACTTTTGTCTTTTTTACTATTATTCTTTATTTTTCCCCTCCCAGGTTCTAGTTTTCAGCTTTTCTTCTTTTTCCTGTTCCTGGTTGCAATTTTTTTTTTTTCTTCTTTCTCATGGATAACCCCTTTCCTTGTTTTTCTTTTTGCATTTCTCCCATTTTTTTCCTTCATTATTCTCCTTCTCTACCTTTTTTCTCTAATTGCCCTCTCCTCAGATATTTCAGGGGTTTTTCTTCTTCTTCTTCTTTTCCTTCTTTTTCCCTTTTTTCTTTTCTTAGTTACTGCTACACTGTGATTACATGGTGTATTTTTTGTCCATTTGCTTTTACTTTTTTGATGGTTATTCAATTGTTATTTTTGTCTGAGTGGAAGACAGCAATAGTCCCCATATGACACAACTACACCCACACAAATTTGAAAAACTGGAAGAAATGGACAGATTTCTAGAAACACACCACTTACCTAAAATAACAGACTGATATGGAAAAGTTGAACAGATCCATAACAAAAGAAGAAATTGAACAGGTCATTAAACATTTACCAACAAACAAATGTCCTGGCCCAGACGGTTTCACCAGAGAATTCTACCAAACATTCTGAAAAGGACTGACACCATTCCTACTCAAACTATTCCAAAACACAGAAAAGGATGGACTCCCCTCTAACTCATTTTATGAAGGAAGCATAACCTTGATACCAAAACCAGGCAAAGACATCACTCAAAAGGAAAACTACAGACCAATATCCCTCATGAATATAGATGCAAAAACCTTCAACAAAATCTTAGTCAATAGACTCCAACAACATGTCAAGAAAATCATTAATTATGACCAAGTGGGGTTCATATCAGGTATATAGGGATGGTTCAACATTAGAAAAACAATCAACGTCATCCACCACATAAATAAAACAAAGGAGAAGAACCACAGGATCATATCAACTGATGAACCCTTTTGCACAGTACTGCGTTGTCAGTGAAGGCAAACATGGGTATACAGGTGGACAGATGGATGGAAAGGCTAAACTATTAGATATGTCTATGAAGTGGGGAGTGTACCCAATATAATGTTGTAAAATGTCCCTTCTATTCTTATTTTGCTGAGAGTTTTGATCAGGAATGGGTGTTGGATTTTATCAAATGCCTTTTCTGCATCAATTGATTTGGGTGAAAAGAAGGGCAATATACCAAATGTGAGTGATCAACATGGTGGCATTGAGGAAAAGGAAGACACAAAGAGGTACATGGGAGGTACAGACAACAAAGATGAACCCTTTTGCACAGTACTGCGTTGTCAGTGAAGGCAAACATGGGTATACAGGTGGATAGATGGATGGAAAGGCTAAATTATTAGATATGTCTATGAAGTGGGGAGTGTACCCAAGACCAAGTATAGGGTTGGCAGACAGTGGTTCTACAAGTGTATTTGTATGTTCTGTAAGAAGTCTAGGTGTTTAGTAGAGCTGACAAGGGAGAAGGGTGTAGTCACTTCTTGGTCACAGCCAGCTACCTGGAGGGAGCAATTAGTTGAACCTGTGGGCTCGGGACCACAGTCACAGGGGACATCAAGCTCAATTGGCATAACACACTACACAAAACATTGTTCTACCTCTTACTTTGACTAGTAGCTTTTAAAAGCATCTTAAAAGATTGCAAGCAGGCATCTAGATGCAGCGATGGGTCTCTCCTCATCCAGAGCAAAAAATAATGAAGAAAACCAAAGATTCATGGAAACTATTAGTCCTGGTGACTGGTACACCATGCAATCCGCAGCCTATACAACTATGAGACCAGAAGAATTAGATGGTGCCCGGCTACCACTGTCAATCACTTGGAGGGGGAATCTATGTTGGAGATCCTGGAGAGAGAGGGAGAACAATGTGGAACAAAACTCAAAATCATTTGGAAAAAAAAAAAGGGGGGGGACCAGGTTTGCTGGTCTGATAGAGCCTGGTGAGACCACTGAGACTATGGCCCCCTGCTGCCCTTCAGGTCTGGAATTGAACTCACACCTGTGGCTTCCAGCCAAGCTAAAGAATGGCATAGGAGTTGAACATTTACCTCAAGTAGATACACTCCTTGGAGAGAACAATCATGGTAGAAAGAAGGCCTGTTTATGTACAGGAAGACAGCTCAGGGGCAGGGGTACATGGAGGGATGGACACAGGGAAGAGGTGACTGTTGGGAGGAAGTGGGAGGGGAGCTGTTTCATTGTGGTGAATTGTGGTCAATGTCATGAGACAAGGTGTATGTGAATTCCTCTAAGGAAAGTGAATTTCCTCTGTAAATTTTCAGCCAAATCACAACAACAATGAAAAGATAGAATGGGCTGTTTCAAACATGATCAGAAAATAATAAATTTTGAGGGTAACCTCAAAGAAAATTAATAAATCTTCTCAAAGTAAAAAAGGAGGCAAGTTATAAATATTTTGCAAATACTAATACAGGAACAAAAGAAATATTTTTAAAAAATCATAAACAAAATGAGCTTAGCATAGAAAATTATATGGAATAAAGGAATCAGTAACATCACACAAAAAAGTTAATAAATCACAGCAATAAATTCATATTTATTGATAATTACACCAGATATGAATAGATTAAAAGTGCCAATCAAGAGACAGAGTTACGAATGGATAAGAAAATGTGACCTATCAATATGCTGTCTATAAGTGATACATTTTAGATACAAGAACAGACTAAAAAGCAAAGGTAGAAAAAATATAGCAAGCAAAGGGCAAATAAAACAGAGTAGGAGAGGTGATATTAATTTCTGATAAAGAAGTTTTTAAGACAAAAAAATACCATAAGGACAAGGAAGCACATTATATAACGATTAAATGATCAACTGAACAAGAAGACATAACTATTATAAATACCTATGCACCCAGTGAAAAAGCCTCTAAATACATAAATCAAATGCTAACAAAACTGAAAAGAGAAATAGACACCACAATAATAGCAGGAGAGTTTAATATACCACTTTCAAAGAAAGACAAAACAACTAGAAAGAAACTCAACAAAGACAAGGAGCACTTCCCCCAATAACAGCACAATATACATTCTTTGTCAGTGCTCATGGAACATTCTGCAGGTAAGACCATATGTTAGGCTACAAAGTAAGCCTCAATAAATTTAAAAACATTGAAATACTGCAAACATCTTCTCAGATCACAATGATATAAACTCAGAAATAAACAATAGGAAGATCAAGGGGGAAAAAAAAACAAACATACAGAAATTGAATAGCACCGTGCTTAAAAATTACTGGTAATAGAAGAAATAAAAAATGAAATTAAAAAATTCCTTGAATTAAATAAGAATGAAAACACAATATACTGAAGTTTTGGGGACATGGCAAAAGCAGTGCTCAGAGGACAATTCACAGCAAAAAATGCACAGATCAAAAAAGAAGAGCCAAAATCAACACCTAAACCCAACATCTCCAACAATTAGAAGTAGAGCAGCAAAATAAGCCTACATTCACTAGAAAATAAATTAATAACAAATATTGAAGCAGAAATAAAAAGAAAACAGAAATAAAAATAGAATCAACAAGACTAGAAGTTAGTTCTTTGCAAAGATTAATAAAATCAGCAAGCCACTGGCAAATTTAACAGAGGAAAAGAAGAAAAATACAAATAATACATGAATAAGAAATGAAATGAGTGACATCACACTGAACCAACTAAAATAAAAAGGATAATATCTTGATACTCTGAAGAACTGTACTCCTGAGAAATTTGAAAGCTTAGCAGAAATGGACAGATTTCTAGAAACACACAACCTACCTAAATCAACACAGACTGAGGTAGAAAATACAAACAGAAACTGAACAGGATGTAGAAAAAAAACTACTGTTCTGGTTACTGAGTGCCACTCTGACAGAAATGTACCACAAATGGGATGGCCTTAAGAAACAGGAGTTTATTCTCTTCTAGTTCAGGAGGCTAGAAGTCCAAGTTCAAAGTGCCAGGCCCTAGGGGCTGGGTAAAAGCCCCTCAGCCTTGGACTTCTGCTTTGCCTCTTGCTCCTGGCCCACTGAAGCTAGAGGCATCTCTTCACTCAGGCAGCTACTGGCTGCTGAGGCTAACAAGCCCAAGGTTGACAAATAAAATGGCACAGTCCTGATGTTACCAGACCACATGTTGTTGTTGTTATGTGCCGTCGAGTCGGACCCGACCATAGCAACCCCTCCTTGGGTTTCCAAGGCAGTATCACTATGGAAGTAGATTTCCTCATCTTCCTTCCAAGGAGTGACTGGTGGGTCTGAACCAGCAGCCTTCTGGTTAGCAGTCAACAGCCTTAGGCACTACACTACCAGAGCTCCCGCATAGCAGGGCATTAATTTAAGTCTATCCTAAGTCCTGAGGCCAGCAGAATATGACAGGCTGCTGAACAATGACTCAGCTATATGCAGGGTCCAAGCGTTCCATACGCTAGAGACCATTTCCAAAGCTGCTTCTTATATATGGGAAGCAGACCACATACCCAAAGGCAGCTACTCAGCTGCTTGTGGTAGATCCCACCATGGAGTTGATTGCCAGTCTCATCATAGAAATTACTACCACCAGCTGCCCAGCCACTCAACCAGGCCCAGCCAAGTTGACACACACACATAACCACAAGTACAAACAAAATAAAAAGTCCAGAGGGTGAATCCTACCAATCAGAAAAAAGCTGACATTAATTCTACTTAAACTATTCCAGAATATAAAAAATGAGGGAATACTCTCAAATTCATTTTATGAAGTGAGCATAACCCTGATACCAGAGCCAGGCAAGGCACTACTAAAAAGAAAATTATACCTCATATATACCTCATGAATATAGATACAAAAATTCTCAACAATATCCTAGCCAACAGACTCCAATAGGATGCCGAAAAAAATAACATACCATAACCAAGTGGGATTCATACCAGCTATGCAAAGATTCTTCAACAGTAGAGAAACAACATAATTCAGCACATAAATAAAAAAGGGAAAATAATCACATGATCATATAAATCGACATAGAAAAGGTATTTCAAAAAATCCAACACCTATTCCTAAAAACACTGAACAAAATAGGAATACAAGGGAAATTGCTCAAGATAATTAAGGGGATATATATATAAAACCAACAGCAACATTATTCTCAATGGGGAGAGACTGAAAGCATTCCCATTATGAACAGGTACCAGACAAGGATGCCCTTCATCACTATTCCTATTCAATACTGTTTGGAAGTCCTTGCCATAACAATAAGGCAAGAAAGGGAAATAAAAGTCACCAAAATTGGCAAACAAGTAAAACTATCTCTATTTGAATATGATATGATCTTATACATAGAAAATCCCAAAGATTCAGTAAGAAAATTAGTGGAACTAATTGATAGTTTCAGCAAAGTGGCAGGGTACAAAATCAACATTCAAGTATCAGTCAGAGTCCTTTATGCTAATGAAGAGAACTCTGAGAAGGAAATCAGGAAAGCAATACTATTTACAATAACCACCCAAAAGGTAAAGTAGTTAAGAATAAATCTAACCAAAGACACAAAGGAACTATACAAAGAAAACTATAAAGCACTATTATAAGAAAACAAAAGAGACCTACATAAATGGAAGACTACATACCATGTCATGAATAGCAAGACTTAACATCATGAACATGTCAATTCTACCAAAAACAATCTACAGATTTAACGCAATCCCAATCTAGATTCTATCAACTTTCTTTAAAGAGATGGAAAAACTAATCAACTTTATATGGAAATGAAAGAGACCCTAGATAAGTAACGCACTACTAAAGAACAAAGCAGGAGGCCTCACAGTCCCTGATCTCAAAACCTACTATACAACCACAGAATGTGATTAACTTCACTGAGCATAATGGCCTCTAAGTTCATCTATGTTATGAGATGTTTTGCAGATTCATCATTGTTCTTGAACATTGTGTAGTATTCCATTGTGTGTATGTACCATAGTCTGTTGATCCATTCACCCACTGATGGACATTTAGGTTGTTTCCATCTTTTTTGCTATTGTGAATAGCACTGCAATGAACATTATTAAACCACTAAAATATGCACATATATGGGTGTGCATGTATCTCTGGTGGCATAGTGCCTATGAATTTGACTGCTAACCAGAAGGCCAGCAGTTTAAACCCACCAGCCACTCCTCAAAAGGAAGGAAGGGCAATCTACTTCCGTAGTGATACCTCCTCGGAAACCCAAGGAGGGGTTGCTGTGAGTCAGATCTGACTCAATAGCAGTGGGTTTGGTTTGGTTTTGGTGTATCTGTTCTTGTCATGGCTCTCATTTCTCTAGGATATACACCTGGTAGTGGATTACTGGATTATATGGTGTTCTCATTTCCAAATTTTTAAGGACCATACCATTAACCAAAGGAACTCTGGTGGCACAGCAGGTAAGGCATGTGGCTGGTTCAGGTAAGGCATGTGGCTGTTAACCAGAAGGTCAGTGGTTCAAACCTACCAGCTGATCCATAGGAGGAAGAAGAGGCAATCTATTTCTGTAAAGATTTACAGTCTTAGAAACCCAATGGGGGTCACTATGAGTCAAAATTGACTAGATGGCTGTTGTTGTTGTTGTTGTTATGTGCCATCGAGTCAGACCCAACTCACAGTGACCCTTCCTTCGGTTTCTGAGGCAGTATCACTACGGAAGTAGATTCCACAACCTTTCTTCTGAGAAGTGGCTGGTGGGTTGGAACCACCAGCCTTCTGATTAGAAGTCAAGTGCCTTAGGCACTACATAGTGGAGTTTTTATACCATTTTCCATAGTGGTTGCATCATTTTACTATCCTACAATGTATGAGGATTCCAGTCTCACATACCCTCACCAGCATTTGTTGTTTTCTGGTTTTTGAACTTTGCTATTAGTACTGGGGTGAGATATCTCATTGTTGTTTTGATTTGCATCTCTAAAATGCCTAATAATTGTGAGCATTCCTTCATGTGTTTGTTAGCTGCCTGAATTTCTTCTTTGTTGAGTGTCTATCCATGTCTTCTGTTAATTTTTTTAATTGGGTTATTTTGTCTTTTTGTTGTTAAATTGTTAAAGTTTTCTATAAATTTTAGAGATTAGCCCTTGTCCTATATGTAGTTGCCAAAAAAATTTTCCCAGTCTGTGGGTTCTCTTTTTACTCTTTTGGTGAAATTTTTTGATGTTCATAGTGTTTAGTATTTAGCGTATCTCAGTCATCTATTTGTCTTCTGCTGTTTATAAGTCTCTAGTTATATTTGATAGTGTGGACAGCTGATCTTTGACAAAGGGCCAAATCTTATTAGATGGAGAAGAGACAGTCTTTTAATAAATGGTGCTGGCAAAACTAGATATCTATTTGCAGAAAAATGAAAAAGGACCCATATCTCATAGTATACATAAAAACAAACTCAAGTGCATCAAAGACATGAATGTAAAACCTAAAACTATAAAGACCATCAAATAGAAGCAAACTTAGGGGTCCTAATTTAGGGCATAAATACACAAACTGAATCATATCACAATTCCTTCATTCATCTAGTACCATATCATCAATTCGGTTACGTACTATGCATTGCACTAAATGCTGGGGATAGAGTGCACGAAATGAGCAGAACACTCTACCCTGTGGGCTGGGCTTTATTTACAGTTATTGTGGTGGGGGGGAAAAAATAATGAACAAGATAAAAATGTAAAGTGTAAGTACTATGGCTGGTGGGAAGTGCTAAGGAGAAAAAGTAAAGGAGGTGGGGAAAGAGAGTTTCTTAAACAGGTTATCTGGATAGGTCCTCTCTGAAAAGGCAAAATTGACTTTGGAGTTAAGACTGACTAAGCCTTATGCAGGTACCTGGAGAAAGAAGTAGTCCAGAGCAAGGAATAAGTGCAAAGCCCCTGAATCAGGCACCTATCACACAGCAATAAGACCATGTGACAGAGCCCCGTGAGCCCAGGGAAAAAGCAGTAGAAATGAGATCAGGTCAATAATAGATCAGCAGGGTCACATTTCCTGGGTCTTCAAACTTTAACAAACTCTGTAAGACCAGATGTACTCTGCCCCACCTACCTCTATGGCCTCCTCTCTCTCAGCTCTTCATATGCCCAGACTTTCAGGGGCTCAGGGAGCATGGCACATGGTCCTCCATCCACCCAGAATACCCTTGGCCCCTCCTAAGACTAATTACCTCTGTTCATCCTTTGTCCCAGCTCAATCACTTTTTCATGGAAACTTTCCCTGGGCAATCATGGTTAAATTGTTATTATAACTCTCAGAGCATCATATACCTCTTCTTCATAACACTTCATCAGGTAATAGTTTTATCTTATAGACTCAATTTTTGATTAACATCTCCCTACCCCACTCTGACTGCTAACCAGAAGGCTGAGGTTCAAACCCACCAGCCACTCCTCAGAAGGAAAGTCTGGCAATCTACTTCCATAGTGATACTGCCTCAGAAACCCAAGGAGGGGTTGCAATGAGTCAGATCCCACTCCACGGCAGTGAGTTTGGACCCCACTAAGTAGGAGCTCTGGTGGCATAGTGCCTAATGGCATTTGACTGCTAACCAGAGGCTGGCAGTTCAAATTCACCAGCCACTCCTCGGAAGGAAAGTTGGGCAATCTAGTTCTGTAGTTATACCGCCTCGGAAACCCAAGGAGGGGTCGCTATGAGTCGGATCCGACTCGAGGACAGTGAGTTTGGTTTTTTGGTTTACTCCACTAAGTAGTAAACTCAGTGAACCTGGTTTTGCTCACAACTGAAACCCCAGTTCATTACCAGTTATAGGTCTGGCAGTCAGTATACAGTCAAAACATATAAGTGAGCCTGTGTCCCTATCATTAAGAACTTCACCATTTGGAACATCCATTACACTTGCAATGACTGTAGGCCTCTTGAAAAAGAAGGGTTGCCAAGTGTATTATTTACTTCTGTATTCCCAGCTTCTTACACTACATGACACTTACTAGGCAGTTAACATTTGTAGAATATTAAAATATATGAATGCCTAAGAAATTCATTTTGGTTTATAAACATTTTTTAATAAAGTACAAGTATCTCAGGAGCCATAACATCCACATATGAGTATGATCCTGTTTATTAAGACTATTTTCCTCCTCACTGGTAACTAAGATGATCTTCACCGAGAAAAATGAAGTTTGGCTGAGGGAAAAAGGAGTGCCATAGGAAATAGCATGCCACAGCACAGGAAGGGGTGAGGTCACACACACACATACACACACACACTGTGGTGGCTATGTCATGTGTCAACTTGGCTGGGCCTAGGTGAGTGGCTGGGCAGCTGGTGGTAGTTATTCCCCATGATGAGACTGGTAATTAACTCCATGGTAGAATCTACTGGAGCAGCTGAGTAGCTGCTTTGGGTATGTGGTCTGCTTCCTGTATATAAGGAGAAGCCTTAGGACTGGTTTCTCTGAAAGACTTTCACCCAGCCCGCAGAGTCTGGCACATCGAACTCCTGAACTGTAAGAGAATAAAGAGAATAAACTCCTGTTTGTTAAGGCCATCCCATTCGTGGTATATTCTTGTCAAAGCAGCACTACGTAACGAGAACAGAATTTGGTACCAAAGAGAGTGGGGTGCTGCTCTGACAGATACCTAAAATGTGGAAACAGGAGTGGAGGGTGTCCTTGACCCAAGACCCTTGTAGAGAGACCCCAGCATATGGCATGACAGAGGAGCAGAGAGACCAGCATGAGAGACGGCAATAGCAGAGCCAAGAGAACTGGCATGAGACAGCGACAGCCTTACCAACTCACGGAGGAGAAAGCTTGATGCTTTTGGGTAGGCAGTTTCCTGGTGGAGTGGATTGCCTTCGGGCATTAATTGGTAGAAAAGACCAGCATGAAATGGAGTAGCAGGATGGCTGGCACACGGTGCAAGAAAGCTGAATGCTTTGGGGGCAGGAACATTTCCAGCGGAGCAGGTTCTCCTTGGCATTAATCAGCAGAAGCAGAGACCAAGGAAATGGAAGCAGAGTTGCCTCTGCTTGTAAGGGTAGGACTATGGCCTTTGGGAGTGGAACGACCACAGCCCCCTAGGTTTCAAAGAGCCAGGCCTTCACCAACTTGGTTCTGGAGTGTGGGGCTACTCTTTCATATGAGCTAGTGGGATGGAGCCATAGCTGCTGCCCAAGAGTGAGGGGGCAGGGCTGTCATGCCCAAGAGGGAGAGGAATGGGCCCCGCCAGGCCAAGGTGGTGAGGTCACCACTCAGGAACTAGGGGACTGGAGACACCCAGTTGAGGAGACCTGTACAGATACCACCCGTTGAAGATCTGTACAGGTGCTAAATTGACAAGGGGTGGAATTGTGGTGGTTATGTTGTGTGTCAACTTGGCTGGGCCTGATCGAATGGCTGGGCAGCTGGTGGTAGTTATTCCCCATGATGAGACTGATAATTAACTCCATGGTGGAATCTATTGGAGCAGCTGAGTAGCTGCTTTGGGTATGTGGTTCGCTTCCTGTATATAAGAAGCAGCTTTGGGAACAGTCTCTAGCTTATAGCACGCTTGGACCTTGCATGTAGCTGTGTTGTTGTTCAGCAGCCTGCCATGCTCTGCCGACCTTGGGACTTAGAGTGTACTTGAATTAATGGCCTGCCATGTGATTTGGTAACATCGGGACTATGCCTTTCTATTTGTCAACCTTGGGCTTGGCAGCCTCAGCAACCAGCAGCTGTCTGAGTGAAGAAACGTCTCTAGCTTCAGTGGGCCGGGATCTGAAGGCAGAGCTGAGGCCCAACGCTGAGGGGCTTTCACCCAGCCCCTAGAGCCTAGAACTTGGACTTAAAGCCTCCAAATTGTAAGAATAAGTTTGTTAAGGCCATCCTATTTATGGTATATTCTTGTCAGAGTGGTAGTAGGTAACCAGAACACACACACACACACACACACACACACAAAAATATCTTGGGGCATCATGGGAACACAAGATACAAGAAATGACAGAAGTGCATTGGAGTAGTTCAGTTCCATGTACATCCCCTTCTTATTCTGCTCTACACATACTTGCTTCTCCCATCCATGCACTCAGGCTGCACTCCCTGCCCCTCAAATTCTGACCAGAATCCCACCCATGATTTAAGGTCATCTTACAACTTTTGTGGCTTTCTTGTCTTTGAACCCTCTGCACTTCCTAAAGCTATACTTTGCACATAGTAATTGTTCAGTTAACGGAGTTCCAGAAAGATAGTGGACTAGGCAAAAAGACTGCACAGACCCTCTTCGACAAAGAAAAGGGAAACCAATTAACAC
>NW_006921647.1:570803-588424 GCF_000298275.1 Orycteropus afer afer | reverse complement strand
TAGATGCAACGATGGGTCTCTCCTCATCCAGAGCAAAGAAGAATGAAGAAAACCAAAATTCATGGAAACAATTAGTCCTAGCGGCTGGTACACCATCCGATCTGCAGCCTATATGTCTATGAGACCAGAAGAACTAGATGGTGCCCGGCTACCACTCTCATCCACTTGGAAGGGGATCTATGCAGGAGATCCTTGATAGAGAGGGAGAACAATGTGGAATAAAACTCAAAATCATTTGGAGAAAAAAAAAAGCAGGGGGCACCAGGTTTGCTGGTCTGATAGAGCCTGGTGGAACCACTGAGACTATGGCCCCTATCTGCCCTTCAGGTCTGGAATTGAACCCACATCTGTGGTTTCCAGCCAAACAGAAGACAGGCATATGAGTTGAACATTTACCTGAGGTAGATACACTCCTTGGAGAGAACAATCATTGAGAAAGAAGGGCTGCCTATGCACAAAGAGACAGCTTAGGGGGCAGGAGTCCATGGAGGGACAGACACTGGGAACAGGTAACTATGGGGAGGAAGTGGGAGGGGAGCTGTTTGCATTATGGTAAACTGTGGTCAATGACATGAGACAAAGTATATGTGAACTGCTATATGGAAAGTGAATTTGCTCTGTGAATCTTCACCCAAATGACAATTTAAAAAAAAAAAAAAAAAAAGTGTTCAATTAACTATTTTGCTTTATTGACTAGGATGACGAAAATGCATATTCCTTTTCTCCATATCTGAACCAGGGTTACCTCTGATTCTAGGAAAGAGAAAAGAATCCCCTCTCTCCTTTTCTCGTCCTCTCTGTGCCCACAAGTCCCAACACACTACATATAATTATATTTTGAAGTTTATTTTGTTTTCTTTAAGAGAAAAAAAAAAAGCTCTTTGGGCTCCTTGGAGAATCCCATCATTTTAAATATCAATGAAATAAGTCATTCCAAGCTGCAACCACTGATACACAAGCCATTTGATAGTTAGGCATTACTCATACATATGAAACTTACTCATCTATTTTCTGTTTGGTTACAGAACACATTTTGCAGTAGAAAAAACAAATACTATAAATGACATAAACCTATAGCTAAAATAAAATCTATTTTAATTGCCCACATATAAATTACTTTTGGAAAATTTTAATCCCCAGGTAATTTCTTCCGGGAAATTTTCCCCTGTCCTGTAAATCTAATGCAAATTGATTTTATTCTCTTTTTAAACATAAATTTGCTGGGAACGAAAAATCACATGCTCCACGTTTACACCAAATCCTACCCACCCACTACTATCAAGACGATTCCGACTCATAGTGATCCTATAGGACAGTGTAGAACTGCCCTCATAGGATTTCTAAGGCTGTAAATTTTTACGGAAACAGACTGCCCCATCGTTCTCCCCTTGAGCAGCTGGTGGGTTCAATCGCGAACCTTTGGCGATTAGCAGCCTAACACTCTAACGCCACCAGGGCTCCTTTACATCAAATAGGACGGACATTAAGATCACACATGCCACTGCTGCCCTCCAGTGTTAACGATGACAACGTCCAAGATATACCCTAATTTCTTAATCTAGTTGCTTCAATTTTTGTATGTATAACGCCTCGTTTCTTCAAATGTGCCCTCAGCCAGAAAAACTGAAATATACACAATTCACGTACGGAAACTGTATAATCTATAGAAACTCCTGGCGATGTATAAAAAGAAAAATGTAATTCCGCAGAATTCTCCACAGTATGCCTTCCTCCCTTTCAACTTGAAGAGACATACTAATCTAAGCGAAATCGACGAGGCATTTGCTACATTTCAGTATGATCTAAAAGGCATCTGATTTCTACTAGTACGATAAATGAAGACACAATCAAAACCCTATATAGTACTTGGGGGTATTGTCAAAAGGTGGGTACGAGTTCCAGCCAAGCAGTGGAGAGCCAACAGACAGCACACGTCTCCCGACACCCCGTATATCCTTCTTACCAATAATGGGTTTCTCTGTGGTGCCGCTGGAGGGTGCAGACAGCTTAAAACTCGCCACTCCGCAGAGGAGCAAGCCTAGCACGCACAGCTGCCGACCTGCATTCGCCATCGCGCTCGCCGCCTCACTTGCCTCCTCTCGCCTCCTTTCAAAGCCACTCTTCAAGGGTCTGAGATGCAAGACGGGGTGGGGGCGGGGCGGGGGCCGGAGCGTCAGGCGTGGGCGGGCTCTGCTGTGCTGTCCTATAGAAAATCCAGCCCCAGTGCGCTTGCGTGGCGGCTTTGGGACAGGGTCAGGGGGGCGCTGAGGCGTTGTGGCGGCACACCACTCGGCTCTTCCCGCGTCTGGGGACCCTTGATCCCGCGAGACCGCACGCGACTGAAATGGCTGCGGAGACTCGGGAAATGCCTGGGGTTGTCCAAAGAAGGCCCTTGGTTCAACCAGGCAGCAATGGAGGCTGCGAGCGATTCTAGAAGTCCCCAGAGAACTTTGTGACAACTGTTGCTCCTGCTGAAAAGCCGAGGACCTTCTCTTTAGGAATGGTGACAGCCCAGTTTGACACTCCAGCGTTCCAAATAAGAACAGGCTGTAGACGCAGTGGTAATTTCCGCATCCTGGCTTTTATTTTTTCCAGGTAAAGGATCTGAGGAAGCCTATCTCAGAGTGAGAGAAGAGGAGGGCGACCATAGCCCCATCTCAGAACTGGTTTAAGGAGGGGGCATCCGCTACAAAGGGACAAGGCCAGGCCAAGCCCGCAGATGATGTCTACCCCTGATAAACTTCACTGTAAACGCCCAAGCACAGACGGCTTTTCTGCCAACAGGAGCAGAAATGAGTTTTGTTCCTACTCATAAGTATTTTGAAGTTTAAAACTTTAAAATTAGAGTTTTCCAATCACTAGATATTTTCCTTGAAAGAGACATCTTTTTCTGCATGAGAAAAAGTAAGTATATGTATGTATAGTTTGGAAATTGCCCTCTATAAGGCCCAAGTTAATTCAGAAGAAAAATCATCTGAAGACTATGTGAAAACTTGTTCTGTGGATGCTGCATATTAAGGATACAGAGATGAATTAGGCAATGTCTTTTTCACTGGAAGTTTACAATTTACAATATATACACCCACCAGCCACTCCTCCGAAGGAAGATGGGCAATCTACTTCCATAGTGATACTGCCTCGGAAACCCAAGGAGGGGTCGCTATGAGTCGAGTCCGACTCGAGGGCACATAACAACAACATGGAAACAAAAGGGATACAAGTCAAACCACCCAGCCCACCTCATTTCCACATACACAACACTGCTACCACCACTGAAAATACTATCTGCTGAAGAAATTGCAGTTCACTATACTGAAAAGGGGGAGCTCTGGTAGCATAGTGGCTAAGACACTTGCCTGCTAACCAGACGGCTGGCGGTTCAAACCCACCAGCCACTCCTCGGAAGGAAGGTTGGGCAATCCTACTTCCGTAGTGATACTGCCTCGGAAACCCAAGGAGGGGTCGCTATGAGTCGGGGCCCACTCGACGGCACATAACAACAACAACAACATACTGAAAAGGGGGGCTCTGGTAGCATAGTGGCTAAGACACTTGCCTGCTAACCAGACGGCTGGTGGTTCAAACCCACCAGCCACTCCTCGGAAGGAAGGTTGGGCATTCCTACTTCCGTAGTGATACTGCCTCGGAAACCCAAGGAGGGGTCGCTATGAGTCGGGCCGACTCGAGGGCACATAACAACAACAACAACAACATACTGAAAGGAAAAAAGAAAAAAACAATTTCCAATTAGTCACCCTGTTCACAAAAGGCCTATTTAAAAATAAAGATAGTATATATATATATTCAAACCGATACAATAAAAACTAAGATGAAAGCAAGAAATGTAAATAGAAAATTTTTAAGCTAATGAAAAATTTTCCCTCAAAATTCAGCTATGCCTCAAGAAAACACATCAAACTCCAAATTAAAACTAAATATCCTCAAACAAGGATTAGATGTGTTTGTAAAATCTAGGGCCAGAAATTTAAAAAAAAAAACTAAAAATGGAAAAAATTATGAAGAAATGACACAAAACATGATTAAGGAAAAAAGCTTACAGGGAAAGACAGCTCAAAATTGAAAAAAATATCTCAAAAATGAAAAATAAATTACCACTGTCTGTCCAAGGCAGAAAAGATTCAAATGGAAATTTAATAAAGGATATTTTAAAAAGGTAAGGTAACAACCAAGGTAATAAAAATGACAGCAAGAAAATAAAATACGGGCCAGAGAGCCAGTGCCTGATGTGGAAGAAAGACAAAGAAGGGTTAACATTTGTTTTATTGGAGCCCTGGGAAAAAAAGAAAAAACAATGGAGCAGAACAAATATTTGTAATTATAGTCCAAGAAAAATTTCTATAAATAAGAAAAAATTGGTAAAACTAGGTCAACTAATAAAGATTTATCCTAGTAAAATCATTAAACTTTATGGAAAATAATAAATCATCAGGTCCACCAGATAAAATCACGAATTTATTTATAAAGGTAAAAATATTCAGGTAGTATCTTAGGCTGGCTTCTCTAGAGAAAAAAAAAAAAAAAAACAAAACCCAAGTAAACATATATGGAATATATATACCCAAGAATCCATTGTCATTGAGTCAGTTCTGACTCATAGCAACCCTGTATGACAGAGTAGAACTGCCCCATCAAGTTTCCACAGCTGTAACTCTCAATGGAAGCAGACTGCCTTGTCTTTCTCCCACAAAGTGGTTGGTGGGCTTGAACTACCAACCTTTTGGTTAGCAGCCAAATGCTCAAGCACTATACCACCAGAGCTCCTTTGGAAATACATCAAGACAATTGGCTCACACAACTGTAGGGGCTGGCAAGTGCCAAATCTGTAGGTCAGGCAGCAAGCAGAAAGATTCTCCTCCATATTTGCAGGGGCTGAAAAACTCAAAATCTACAGATGAGATGGCAGGCTGCGAGCTCATTAGGTTGAGGGAGCTGGCACACACAAAGTCTGCATGTTAGGCAGTAGGCAGAACTCTTCTCATATCCCAAGAACTGGAGGTCAGAGGATGGTGGAAACAAATGCAAAATCGAGAAAGAGCAATCAAGCTTTGTCAGATCGTTAATGTATATTGGATGCAGGCCACACACTTAAGGGAACTTCACTTCTAACTGATTGGCTGCTCACATCCAATTGCAGATTGGAGGAGGATTATATAATGCCTACCAAACAACTGAAAAAACGGTCTAGCCAAGTTGACATATATGTAAACCATTATAGATAGCCTCAGACTTTTTTAAAGCAGCATAAAAAGTAAGGCAACAATGAGGCAGCATTAAAAAAAAAGAAAAAAAAACCCTCAAGGAAATTCTTAGTTAATCTTCATGCAGACAAACTGTGCTTCAAGTATCTGGGCTGTAGAATCATAGTTTTGAACTTTCTAGAACTCAGGAAATACTGCACTCACGTGCCCTTTCTGTAAAAATCAACAAAATGAGTTTCATCAACTGAAGGATGTCTGGAAAATTTTAGCAAAAGAACTGATGGTGAGTATTTAATATATTTAATGGAAAAACTAAAACTAACACTAAACAAGAGTGAGGACATAGGTCAAAGAACAGAATCTAAACATCATATATTCTTCGAAGTAGAAAGAATGAAAGAAAAAAAAAGGGGAAAGTAAAATAAGGTCATTGATTGAGAACAGGTATTATGTGGGAATCAAAGGATACCATTTAGAACTGCCAGACGAGGTAGAAAAGTTAAGTAAGAAAAGGATTAAAGCCATTATAAATGTTATAAATATATACAACTATATCTAAATAGATCAATAGGGAAAGATCCTAACTCAAACAAGGACTACTAGGCAAAATAAATCAGTAAGGCTTTTTACCGTTACATAATGTAGGACTGGCCAGAAAAAAAAAAGATGGGAAAATACAATTTTCTCTTGGGACATGATGAATTATGCTGGAATTATGGAGACTGGAAATATCTAGGGAGGAGAGGTAAAATAAAACCTCTAGATTTCTTGCAGAGCTTCAGAGGCAAAGTCCTTCTTGAGTGAGGAGACATGCAACAAACAACTACTTTCCTTTTCAAGACATTTGCCAATTTTAGAACATGGAGAGGATAAATGACTAAAGAATTAAGTTAAAAGCCTGCAAAATGTAGAACTTTCAAAGCCCAGTAAAAAGAAGAAAGCCAGAAAATCAATCAAAAGCCCAAGAGGATAAATCCTGAGGAAAGAGGATGAACTAGAAGTGGCCTAAGCCTTACTAAATCTTCAACCATGCCCTAACTCAGCTCAAGGCTTGACTGGATTGGCTAGCCTTTCACCGTATCTGACGAAAGAAAAACCCATCACTGGTGAAAAATACTGCATAATAACCTCCACACTTAAAACACAATGTCCATCAAACAATAAAATATTACTAGACATAAAAGGAAGCAGAAAAATGTAACATAAGGAAAATCAAAATAAAGACTCATAATAGTCCTGAAACTGGAGATATCAGGCAAGGTTTTATTTAACATGAAATATTAACTTTAAATAAAACAGAAAAAGAGCAAAATGGATAAAGATTTTCACCAGGGAATGGGAATCTTAAAAAAAAAAAAGAAAAGAAAGAAAAGAGCTTCAAGAGTCAAAAAAATACAATATATGAAAATAAGAAATAATCAAATGGCTCTAAGACCAAAGTGGAAACTATCAGAAGACAGTTAATAGAATACATCCAAACTGAAGCACAGATGGAAAAAAAAGAATGCAAAACAAAGAACAGAGAAGGAGAAATACATGAGTTAAACTTATAAGTTCTAATATACATATAATTGAAGTTTCAGAGGAAGAAAAGGGAGATAATAGATTACAAGCAACATTTGAAGAGATAAATGACAAAAATTGAAAAATGATCAAAGATTTCAAAAGCTTAACAAACTTCTGGTAGAATAAATACAAAGAAAACTACACAGGTTTAACAAGTTATGAAAAACAACCAAAAGCCAACTCACTATCCGAGTCAGTTCTGACTCATAGTAAGCCATTGGATTTCCAAGGCTATAAATCTTTACAGGAGCAAACTGTCTCATCTTACTTCATGAAAACCAAAGACAGAAGAATCTTAAAATCTCCCAGAGAAGAAAAATATGTGTTGCAGTCAGAAAAATAATACTTAGGTCTGACCTCTCAACAGAAACTACGAAAGACAAAACAACAGAATAGCATATTTAAAGCACTGGGGTGGGGGTGGGGGAAGATGTCCTGAATTCTATTCCCAATGAAAATATTCTTAAGAATTTAAGATAAAAGGATTTTTCAGACAAAAGCTAAGAGAATTCTTAACCGTAATATTTAAAGGGTAGTTTATATCCTCCAAAAGAACAGTTGCCAAGACAGGATTAAATATATAAGGATTTTATTAAGAAAGCATCCTAGACTGACATGTAGTCTAAGGAAGCACATCAGTGAGTCTCTGAGTCAAAGTCATCTGTCAGAGGCTAAGAAAAAATATGTAAGGGAATATCCTGATTGGAATTTTTCCATATGTAAAATTTTAGTGTTGCCAGATGGCAGTACCCCATAGTGGAGTTATTTTATACAAGGTTATGTTTTCTTTGGGGAAGTCAAGTACTGCCATCATCATTAGCAGCATAAAACATAAATAGAACCTGGAACCTAGAAAGGGGCTATCTGTGAAATTGCAAGAAAAGCAAATATGATATTTTCTAAAAGTGATCCAAATTGAACTAACATTTGTTTTATAATTATATATCTCTATATAAAAGGTAGGAAGTTTCCTAACATTGTGTGGGGAAATACACCCAAATTAATAGCTGTAAAAAGATTCTAAGAAAGATAAGAGGAATCAGGGGAAAGATGTTTGAGCTAAAAGGAAAGGGTAAACAAAAGTAACAATTGTAAGAAAATTTTTTAGATTAAGTATTCAGCAAAACTCATCCAAAGGTTTTTGGAACCCTGAATGTTTGTAGATAAGTGAAGAATAAAAAAGAAGGAAATGGTAGGAAGGACAAAAAGGAAAAGACAAGACATGATTTGGGGAAGTTTAAATACTAGTGGATGATAGCAAAAATAAAAGGATTATAATAGAAGAATAGAAAGGGGAAATACCGTGGGGATTAAATAGGGGACTACTCGGGACCTTTTTTCTGGTGTGTTAAGTAAGCTGACCACTTTAAGATGTTATCCACCTGTCCTGAAGCTTTTGGGAAGCAGTCTTCCGTGTGTTGTCATCTGCTTTACGGATAGGGAGCTCTTGAAAAAGACTGTTTAAGATCTCCTGTTCGGGTGCATTTCTATTTGAAGTAAGGTTTCTATTTTTTTTTTTTTTTTTTAATTGTTAAATATGAACCCAAGGTTTTGTATATACCTTGTAGTTTTGCAATATTGCTGATGGCCAGAACAGTGCTTCCAGACTGATTTCAGTAGTGTGTTTTCTAAAAGATTAGGTCTTTAACATGAAGATCTTGTAAGCACTGTTGTGAGATGTCTGTTGGAAAGGCAGACTTGTCTTGTTAGTGATAAATATGAGTGTATAGTTATAAGGTCTTGGAGAGTTTAATGGACACATTAAAATAAAGGAGTGAAGAGGAGGAGTAGGGCTAAAGGAAGGAAAAGGGAATCTACAGAGTAAGGAGAAGGAGTAGGTGAGGGAAAGAACCATGCTGATGCATATGGAAGGTTCTGGATGAGGAAAGGATTTTGAGGTTTACTTGTGGGTGAAAGAGAAGAAAGAAGAGTGAACTAGTGGTGAGAGAGAAGTCCTTGAGAGACATTCTCTCGTTTTCAGCCACCTCATACTACGTGATATAAGTTGACCCTGGGTGAGAAAAGATCTTATAGCCCTGACATTTGAGGGCACTTCATAGATGGGCAAGTTTAGGAAGATTCCAAGTGCCCCAAAAGGGCCATTGGTGTCCTACATTGTCCATGGTAATATTCTGCTATTATTTGCTGTGATAGTAGCTGTGTTAGATTGGGTTCTCTAGAGAAACACAAAAACCAGCAAAGCGTATATATAGAGAGAGAGAGAAATTTATCTTAGGAAAATGGCTCACAAATGTATAGAAGCTGGCAAGTCCAAAGTCCCTGGAGGAAACGTCGGGCTGGAGACAGCCTTAGCTTCCGCAAGCACAGGGGGCTGAGAAATTCAAGGTTGGCAGGCAGTACACTGGTTGTTGACTCCAACAAAAGATGAATCCAAGATCTTCAGGCCAAGCAGTGGGCTGCTCACTCACAGAAGGTTGTAGTCAGCACACCAGGGTCCTAGTCCACCAAAGAATCTCTCTTCCCAGGATGTCCCTGGATATCCTGGAAGCAGGCCACACCTCTAGGGAAACTCCCCTTGGGCAGATTGGCCACTTAGAACACAGTCATCCGATCCCATCATGGGAACAACCACACAGAACTGGGGTCCAGCCAAGTTGACACACAGCTCCAACTATCACAGTAGCAAAGCACATAATTAAATGGTTTGAGGGTTTTCTATACCACAAAGGTTAAACAAAGAAGGTGACAAAACAAAGCCAGAAGAGTGCTCAAATAAAGATGCAACATTAAATCCTTAGCATGCTACTGCAGTCAAGTTTCTTCACCACAGTTAGGAACTGGACTCACCATGGGATCCCTGAATCATCAGGGAAGAAGAACAATGGGCTTGAGAGGCCTCATTACCAGGGTGGATAAAATGGGGATCCGAAAGTGGGCTTCCAGTCCCATCCAAGTTATGACACCAAACTGTCAAAGACAATAACCAGACAAGTAAAGACTGATTTCTTTCAGGCTATTGCAACATGGAGAGTGCCCCAGATCTGAAGATCAGAATATCTCAGCAGGGTGGTTGTGTTTTATACTCTTAGAGGAGGAGAAAATATATTGCAGATGGGCTAATTTATAGGTGGAGTTGTTTTGCAAGCAGAGAAAGTCTTGGTCAATTATAAGAACAGGAAGTATTTTTCTCTGTGGTTAGCTAGTTTTAGGGGAACAGTTTGAATATGAGCTAATCAGTTATGAGACAAAGAGTGGAAACTTGGAGTGTCTGTGTTTGGCCATATCACTTCTTAACTACTATGGAATATTTAGACACTAAAGTAGTTGTTCAGCCACTCCCTTTGATTTCTGCAGGGCATAAAGGCCCAGGGTGGAGAGTTGAATTTAAGGGCTCATATATTTTCAAAGGTGACTGATAGAAGGAAGTTCCTCAATGGAGGCAAGGCCTGAGTCATGAATGTGTGATACTGAGCAGTAGGAAACAAAACTCAAGTTAACTGTGCCTGATCATTCCCCATCCCAGACCTCCACTTCACCCTGAGTGCATGGTGCTCAGAGAAAGAGAAAGATGTTATATATGATAAAGCTTTTCTGTGAGAAATGCTTCCAAAGAAGTAGCTTGTATTTTCTTGTTGACTGAAGAAGAATCTGAGCATAGAGCCATATTTCAACAGGGTTTATTCATGTAATGATGGTTAAGGTGGTTCAGTGGCAGAATTCTTGCCTTCCATGCAGGAGACCTGGATTCAATTCTCAATTAATGCACTTCATGTGCAGCCACCATCTCTCAGTAGAGGCTTATATATTGTTATGCTGTGAAAAAATATCAGCAGAGCTTCCAAACTAACGTGGAATAGGGAGAAAATCATGGTGATGTACTTCTGGAAATCAGCCAATGAAATTCTATGGATCACAACAGTCCAGTCTGCAACCAATTTTGGGGATGGTGCAGATCTGGGCAGTATTTTGTCCCATTGTGCATGGGGTTGCCATGAGTTAGAGGCCAAGTCAATGGCAGCTAGCAGTTCTCCTGAAAAAAAGTCCATTGGGACTAATCTCTCTCTCTCTCTCTCTCTGTGTGTGTACCAAAATAAAAATCCTAATATCTTGCCATCAAGTTGATTCTGATTCATAATGACCTTATAGGACAGAGTATAACCACCCCATAGGCCTTCTAAGGCTGTAAATCTTTACAGAGGCAGACTGCCACATCTTTCTCTGGGAACTGCTGGTGGGTTCAAACTGACTTTCTTTTGGTTAGCCACTGTAGTACCCCACTAGACTCCCTCTCTCTCTCTCTCTCTTTCTCTTCCTCTCTCTCCCTCTCTTACTCCTCTCCCCCTCCCTCTCCCTCCCTCACTGTCCCTTTCCCTCTCTCCCTCTCTTTCTCCCTCTCTCTCTCTCTAAGTTATTGTTGTTAGGTGCCATCAGGTAGAATCCAACTCATAGCCACCCTGTGTACAACAGAACAAAACACTGCCCGATCCTGCACCATCCTCACAATATTTCCTATACTTGAGCCCATCCTTGCAAACACTGTCAATTCATCTCATTGAAGGTCTCTCCCTTTTTCACTGACCCTCTTATTTACCAAGCATGATATTCTTCTGCAGGGACTGGTCCCTTCTAACAACATGACGAAAGTAGATGAGATGAAGTCTGGCCATTCTCACTTCTAAGGAGCGTTTTGGCTATACTTCTTCCAAAATAGATTTGTTTTTTGTTCTGGTAGGCCATAGTATTTTCAGTATTCTTTGCAACACCACAATTTAAAGGTTTCAATTCCTCTTTGATCTTCCTTATTCATTGTCCAGCTTTCACATGCATATGAGGCGATTGAAAATACTATGGCTTGGGCTAGGCGCACCTATCCTGAAAATGACATCTTTGTTTCTTAGCATTTAAAAGTAGACTTTTGCTGCAGATTTGCTCAGTGCAATATGGCATCTGATTTCTTGACTGCTGCTTCCATGGATGTTGATTGTGGATCCAAGTAAAATGAAATTCCAGACAACTTCAATCTTGTCTCCATTTATCATGATGTTGCTTATTGGTCCAGTTGTGAAGATTTTTGTTTTCTTTATGTTGAAGTATAATCCATACTGAAGACTGTGTTTTTTGATCTTCATTGATAAGTGCTTCAAGTTGTCTTCACTTTTAGAAACCAAGGTTGTGTAGTTTGCATATTGCAGGTTGTTAATGAGTCTTCCTCCAATCCTGATGCAGTGTTAGTTTCCATATAGTCCAGCTTCTTAGATTATTTGCTCAGCATACAGATTACATAAGTATATTGAAAAGACACAACCCTGACACACACCTTCCCTGATTGTAAACCATGCAGTATCCCCTTGTTCTGTTTGAATGACTGCCTTTTGGTCTAAGTACAGGTTTCTTATGAGCACAATTAAGTGTTCTGGAATTCTCATTCTTCTAAATGTTACCCATTATTGTTATGATCCACACAGTCAAATGCCTTTGCATAGTCAATAAAAGACAGGTAAACATCTTTCTGGTATTCTTGGCTTTCAACTAAGATCCATCTGACAACAATAACAATATCCCACACTCTACACCCTCTTCAGAATCCAGCTTGAATTTCTGGTGGTTCCCTATCAATACAGTGCTGCAATCATTTTTTATTTATGTTCAGTAAAATGTTACTTGCATGTGATATTAATGGTATTGTTCAATAATATCCACATTCTGTTGGATCATATTTCTTTGGAATGGGCAAAAATATCTTCCAATCTGTTGGCCAGGTAATTGTCTTCCAAATTTCTTGGCATAAATGAGTTAGCACATCGAACATTGCATCCATTTGTTGAAACATCTCAATGGGTATTCCATCAGTTCCTGGATCCTTGTTTTTTGCCAATTCCTTCAGAGCAGATTGAACTTCTTCCTTCAACACCATGAGTTCTTGATCTCGTGTCACCTCCTGAAATGGTTTAATGTCGAATAGTTCTTTTTGGTTCAGTGGCTCTTTGTATTCCTTCCACCTTCTATTGATGCTTCCTATATCATTCAATATTTTGCCCATAGAATCCTTCAATATTGTAACTTGAGACTTGAATTTTTTTCTTCAGTTCTTTCAGCATAAGAAATGTGGACTATATTTTTCCTTTTGGTTTTCTAATTCCAGGTTGTTGCACATTTCATGGTGTCTTCTTCAGCAACCCTTTGAAATCTTCTGTTCAGCTCTTATTTCATTATTTCTTCCATTCACTTTAGCTACTCTCCATTCAAAAGCAAGTTTCAGGAGAGTTCCAGTAAGATGGCAGAATAGGCAGGCAAACTACACAGACCCTCTTCAACAATGAAAAGGGGAACCAATTAACGCAGATACAGAAGATAATCCTGGAGCCCTGAGCGCTGAAAGGAAGGATACAGAAGTGGACTAAACTCCAACTAGTAGAAGAACCTGCACAAAAACACTGAAAAAGGACACATACAGAGCTATGTGGTCTGTCTGTGAACCTGATGGCACCAACAGCTTGGATATTGCCAAGTGGCGGTAGACCTAAAAATTAGCCTAAAATTTGGCCCTGCTAGCTAGGGCCTGCATGGAGGCCTGTACTGGTGGCTGGTGAATAAAAAGAGAAGCAGGGAAGAGGAACAAGGGCTGAGCTGTGGACTTTCGCCTGTCTGGAGGGTGCAGCCATTTTGAATGTTTACAAGCAGTTCAACCATTTTGTATATTTAAAGCAACAGCATTCCCTTAGATTACAGGGAGTTAAGAATAGACTGCATTTGCCTAGGACCACAAGGACATTCCAGACACAAATGACTAGAAAGGTGTGATATTCCCCTTGTTACTTTTATATCCCACACCCTCTTAGTGAACAGAGGTGTGGCCATCCCTCACTCCCACTCACCTTCTGGGCCGACAGAAATTCCATCCCAGACTGTTGTGCTCTGACAGAGCCTGGGTGCCCTGCCTTGCCCTGCCCAAATTTCCCAACTTCCCCCCACTTTTTTCTGGTTTGTCTGTTTTAAAATCATTATTACCATTTTTCTTCTTTGTTCATCCTTTTTATCACTATTCTTTCTTCTTCCATTCCCAAGTTCTAGTTTTTGGCTTTATCTCTCTTCTCTTTTCTTGGTTCCCATTATTTTCTTCTTTTGATTCTCCCTACTCCTTGTTTTTCTTTTTGCATTTTTCACATCTTTTTCCTTCATTATTCTCCTACTCTACCTCTTTTCTCTAATTACCCCCTACCCAGATATTGTGGGGTTTTTCCCCCTTTTTTCTTTTTTT
This sequence comes from Orycteropus afer afer, assembly GCF_000298275.1. Taxonomy (NCBI): domain Eukaryota; kingdom Metazoa; phylum Chordata; class Mammalia; order Tubulidentata; family Orycteropodidae; genus Orycteropus; species Orycteropus afer. Next base: position 574,420 of record NW_006921647.1, on the reverse strand, counting down.
GGTGATTGTTCCTGTGTGCTTATGCAGTGTGTTTTTCTGTCCACATGCTTTTACTTTTTTGATGGTTTTTAAATTGTTGTTTTTGTCTAACTGAGTAGGAAACAGCAACCATACCTATGTGATGCAACAACACCCGTACCTCCTGCGGCTCCACTTACAGATTGGGAGACACCACTTCCTTCTCCACCAATTTGTCAATGATAAACAACCACCAAAAAGAGCCTGACTCACACTTAACTGCTTTTCACAAACAGCTAACAGAGATAAATGCAACAGCATCACAATGTCTTGGAAACAACAGACCATCATAGTCCACACAAAGAAGCAAGATAAAGTGGTAGAAACAAGGGAGAAGGATACAGACCCAGAACACATCTCTGAGGAAGAAACAGCATTGGAACTCCCTGTTAAGGAATTCAAAAGAATATATTTAGGTATCTTCAAAGGATTGTGAGACAGATCAAGGAAAACACTGACAAAATTAAGCAAAACACAGTCGAAACTCTAGAACAAATTTGGAAGAAAATACAAGAACAAAATGACAAAATAAATTAAAAATGATACAAAATCTACAGATAGAAATCCAGAAGGTTAATACTAAATTTTCAGAAATAGATAACACATGGAAAGGGCAAAAGAGTAGAACCAAATCAATAGATGATAGAATTAATGAAATAGAACACAACTACCTGAATACTTCTTTGGAAAAGGATCAGTCAGGGAAAAGATCAAAACAAAATGAAGAAAGCCTAAGGTTCATGTGAGATACCACCAAAAGGAAAAACCTACATGGAATCAGAATTCCAGAACAGGAAGAGAAAAAGAAAACCACTGAGAAAATTGTCCAAGATTTGCTGGAAGAGAACTTTCCTGATATGATGAAAGATGAGAATATATCAATTTAGGAAGTCCAATGAACCCCAAACAGGATAGAGCCCAAAAGAATATCACCAAGACATATTATCATCAAACTCATCAAAACCAAAGACAAAGAAACCTGAAAGCATCACAGGAAAGATGAAAAGTTCTTACAAAGGACAGCCAATAAGAATAAACTCTGATTTCTCAGTAGAAACAATGCAAGTGAGAAGGCAATGGGATGGTATATATAAAACACTGAAAGAGAAAAATCTCCAACCAAAATTATATACCCAGCAAAATTGTCCCTCAAATATGATGGTGAAATTAGGAGATTTCCAGATAAGCAGAAATTAAGGAAGTTTGTTAAAATCAGGCCAATCTTACAAGAGATACTAATAGGAGTCTTTTGAACAAGAACCAAAAATAGCAAACAACAACCAACCTCTAATATACAAGATGACATAACCCAGAAACCAACACAGCTATGAGAGTATGCAAAGGAAAATAAGCTTACAAGATTTTAAACAGGAACAGAGACATGAGTTGGCAAATAAGGACAACTGCAAACCAAAGGAGGGAAAAAACAGTATAGTTACAACTTCTAAATGGTGAGGAAGTCAAGACAACCATAAGATAGAATGGACTGTTCTAAACTTGGGTAACCACAAAGAAAAATGATAAACCATCAAATCAAAATAAAAGAGGGTAAGCAAAAATATTTAGCAAATACTAAAACAATGGCAACAAAGGAAGTGATAACATGATTCATAAACAAAATGATGTCAGGAAAGAAAATTACATGGAACTAAGAAATCAGCAACGCCACAAAAAAACACATAACAAAATGACAAAAATTCATACCTGTCGACAGTTACACTGATTGTCAATGGATTAAATGAACCACTCAAGAGTTGGAGAGTTGCTGACTGGATAAGAAACCATAATCCATCAATATGCTGTCTACAAGAGACACACCTTAGAAAGAAAGACACAAATAGACTAAAAATCAAAGGTTGGAAAAAGATATATCAAGCAAATGGCAACCAAAAAAGAGCAGGAGTAGGAATATTAATTTCTCATAAAATTGACTTATAAGACAAAAACCACTATACAAGACCAGGAAGGACATTATATAATGATTAAAGGATCAATTGAACAAGCAAATATAACCATAATAAATATCTACAGACCCAATGAAAAAGCACCAAAATATGTAAATCAGACTTAAAAGAGTTGAAAAGGCAAATTGATGACTTCACAGTCATAGTGGGAGACTATAATATACCACTTTCAATGAAAGATAGAACAGCTGGAAAGAAACTCAACAAAGATGCAGAAGACCTAAACAGTGCAGTCCAACAACTTGACCTTATAGACATCTACAGAGCACGTCACTCAACAACAGCACCATATATATTCTTTTCCACTGCGCATGGAACATTCTCCATGATAGAGCATATGTTAGACCATGAACAACAACAACAAAAAAAAAAAAAAACTCGCTGCCGTCAAGTCAGATCCGACTCATAGCAACCCCTCTCCCTCTTTGAGTTTTCAAAGAGGTATCAGTGTGGAAGTAGATTGCCCAACCTTCCTTCTGAGGAAGCAAGCCTTAATAAATTTTAAAACATTGAAATACTGCAAAGCATCTGAAGCATCTCAGATCACAATGCTGTAAAATTAGAAATCAACAATAGGAAGATCAACGGAGAAAAAGAGCAAACACATGGAAACTGAAAAACACCCTTCTCAAAAATGACTGGGTAACAGAAGAAATTAAAAATGAACTTAAAAAATTCCTTGAATCATATGAGAATGAAAACTCAACATACCAAAATCTTTGGAACACAACAAAAGCAGTGATCAGAGGCCAATTTATAGTATTAAATGCACACATCAATAAAGAAGAAAGAGCCAAAATCAATGCTTTAAGCCAACATCTCCAACAATTAGAAAACAAACAGCAAGAAAAGCCTACAGTCACCAGAAGAAAAGAAATAATAAAGATTTAAGCAGAAATCAATGAAACAGAAAATAGACAATAGAAAAAATCAACAAGACTAGAAGCTGGTGTTTTGAAGAGATTAATAAAATTGACACACCACTGGCAAATTTAACAAAGGAAAAGAGGGAGAGAATATAAATAACACAAATAAGAAATGAAATGGGCAACATCACAACAAAACTAACTGAAATAAAAAGGATAATATCAGGATACTATGAGGAACTGTACTCCAACAAATTTGAAAATCTGGAAGAAATGGACAGATTTCTAGAAACTGTCTAGAAATCTAGAAACACACTACTTACAGAAACACACTACTTACCTAAACTAACACAGACTGAGGTGGAAAAGTTTAACAGATCCTTAACAAAAGAAGAAATTGAACAAGTCATCAAAAAATTACCAACAAAAAAAGTCCCGGCCCAGGTGGTTACACTGGAGAATTATACCAAACATTCAGAGAAAAACTGATACCAGTCCTACTCAAACTATTCCAGAACATAGAAAAGGATGGAATCCTCCCAAGTTCATTTTATGAAGCAAATACAACCTTGATACCAAAACCAGGCAAAGACATCATTACAAGGAAAACTACAGACCAATATCCCTCATGAATATAGATGCAAAAATCTTCAACAAAATCCTAGCCAATAGACTCCAACAACATATCAAAAAAAAAAAAAAAAAAAGTCATTATGACCAAGTGGGATTCATATCAGGTATCCAAGGATGGTTCAACATTAGAAAAACA
>NW_006921647.1:569157-569917 GCF_000298275.1 Orycteropus afer afer | reverse complement strand
CCAGAAATAGATCCATCGACCTATGGTCAGCTGATCTTTGACAAAGGACCCAAATCCATTAAATGGGGGAAGAGATTGTCTGTTTAACAAATGGTGCTGGCAAAACTCGATATCTATTTGCAGAAAAATGGAACAAGATCTGGACTTCATATCTTACACAAAAACTAATTCCAGATGGATCAAAGACTTAAATGTGAAACCCAGAACTATAAAGTTCCTCATGGATAAACTAGGGGCAAATTTAGGGGCCTTAATATATGGCATAAATAGACTATCAACCATAAGGCACAAACAGCAGAAAATAAACTAGATGAATGGGACCTTCTAAAAATTAAATTTTTATGTGTTCATAGACTCCTCCAAAAGAGTTAAAAGAGAACCTACAGATTGGGAAAAAAAATTCAGCAATGACATATGTGACAATTCTATCTCTAGAATTTAAAGAAAACTCAAAACACCTCAACAGCAAAAAGACAAACAATCCAATTAAAAAATGGGGAGAAGACATGAATAGACACTTCAGCAAAGAGGATATCAGGAGGCCAACAAGCATATGAAGAAATGCTCATAATCTTTAGCCATTTGTTGTTGTTATGTGACGTTGACTCGGACCCGACTCTTAGCGAACCCTCCTTGGGTTTCCGAGGCAGTATCCCTACAGAATCAGATTGTCCAACCTTCCTTCCAAGGAGTGGCTGGTGGGTTTGAACCGCCAGCCTTCTTGTTAGCAGTCAAGTGCCTTAGGCACTACACTACCAGA
>NW_006921647.1:566170-566742 GCF_000298275.1 Orycteropus afer afer | reverse complement strand
TCCTCGGAAGGAAGATTGGGCAATCTACTTCTGTAGTGATACTGCCTCAGAAACCCAAGGAGGGGTAGCTATGAGTCAGAGACAACTCGTTGGCACATAACAACAACATAAGAATTCCCAGGTATATAGTAGAGCTGACAAGGGACAATGTTGTAGTCACTTGTTGGCCACAGCTGGCTACCCAGAGGGCGTGAGTAGTTGGACCTGTGGGGGCTCAGGACCATAGTCACAGGGGACATCAAGCTCAACTGGCATAACATACTACACAAAAACATTGTTCCACATCCTTCTTTGGTGAGTAGCAACTTGGATCTTAATAGCTGGCAAGCGGCCACCTAGATGTAACAATGTGTCTCTCTTCATTCAGAGCAAAGAAGAATGAAGAAAACCAAAGATGCATGGAAACAATTAGTCCAAGCCACTGCCATGCGATCCTCAGCCTATATTATTATGAGACCGGAAGAACTAGATTGTACCCAGCTACCACTGTTAACCACTTGGAGGGGGATCTATGTAGGAGATCCCTAATAGAGTGGAAGAACAATGTGGAACAAAACTCAAAATAATTTAAA
>NW_006921647.1:564104-565359 GCF_000298275.1 Orycteropus afer afer | reverse complement strand
AGAGAGAGAGAGAGAGAGAGAGAGATTTAATACCTTGGAAATCCAGTGAGGGCTGCTACGAATTCAAACTGACTTGATGGCAGTAGCGGATTTCCCCTACTTGGATTTCCAAGGCAGCAGATCTTTACAGAAGTAGATAGACATCTTCCTTCCACAGAGTGGCTAGTGGATTTGAACTGCCAACTGTCTGATTAGCAGTCAGAATGCTTTAGCCACTATACACACACACACACACACACACACACACATGAAACACATGAATATTGAAAAGACTTCATGAACAAATTCATCTTGGAGCAAATACAGCTTGAATGCTTGTTAGATGCAAGAATGGTGAGACTTCATCTTGCTTACATTGAACATGTCATCAGGAAAAGCTAATCACTAGAAAAGAACACCATGTTTGGTAAAGTAGAGGGTCAATGAGAATGAAGGAAACCCCGCATGAAATGGATTGACACAATTGCTACAACAATGGGCTCAAATATACCAAAGATTTTGAGAATGGTGCAGGAACAGGCAATGTTTTGTTCTATTGTACATAAGGTTGCCATGAGTCAGGGCCAATTCAATAGCATCTAACAAAAATATATATATGTATAGATATATATGAAATTTAAAGATGTAAAATTTAAAATAGATTTAAAGTGAAAGCCAGTAAAGATATTTAAAACAGAGAAATGTAGAGAAGTTTGAGACAAAAATAAAGCCCAATTGATCAAAATTTAAGATTGTAAGAGAAATCAGAATTAGAATTGGGGAGAGAGAAAAAAATGGAGGGAGAGCATCAAAACTGAGTGGCTGGATCAGCCCACCTTGCCAGTAAACAATATTTCTTTTAGTCTGAGGGGCTTCAACCCACACAGCTCCTGTGGCTCCCCTGAAGGCTGTTGTCCAGCGTCAGGACAGGGACATGCTGAGTCAGGCCCCAACTCCATTAGTACTGAGCCTGTGCTTGACACTGTTTGTTGTTGTTGTTGTTATGTGCCGTTGAGTCGGCCAACACTCATAGTGACCCCTCCTTGGGTTGCCGAGGCAGTATCACTACAGAATTAGATTGCCCAACCTTCCTTCCAAGGAGTGGCTGGTGAATTTGAACCGCCAGCCTTCTGGTTAGCAGTCAAGTACCTTAAGCACTATGCTACCAGAGCTCCTTGACACTGTTTGTTGTTGTTGTTGTTATGTGCCGTCGAGTCAGCCCTGACTCATAGCGACCCCTCTTTGGGTTTCCGAGGCAGTATCACTACGGAAGTAG
>NW_006921647.1:549091-563149 GCF_000298275.1 Orycteropus afer afer | reverse complement strand
TCTTCAATCTTCATCAGTAAGTGCTTCAAGTCATCCTCACTTTCAGCAAGCACAGTTGTGTCATCAGCATATCGCAGGTTGTTAATGATTTGCCCTCCAATCTTGATGCCACGTTCTTCTTCATATAGTCCAGCTTCTAAGATTATTTGCTCAGCATATAGATTGAATAAGTATGGTGAAAGGATATAACCCTGATGCATTCTCTTCTTGATTTTAAACATTTCAGTGTCCCTTTGTTCTGTTCGAATGACAGCCTCCTAGTCAATGTACAGGTTCCTCATGAGTACAGTTAAGTGTTCTGGAATTCCCATTCTTCTCAATGTTTTTGCATAGTCAATAAAACACAAGTAAACATATTTCTGGTGTTCTTTGAAACCTTCTGTTCAGCTCTTTTATCTTGTCATTTCTTCCATTTTTTTTAGCTACTCTCTGCTCAAGGGCAAGTTTCAGAGTCTCTTCTGACATTTATTTTGGTCTTTTCTTCTTTTCTTGTCTTTTTAATGACCACTTGCTTTCTTCATGGATGATGTTCTTGATATCATCCCACAATTCTGGTTTTTGGTCATTGGTGTTCAATGCATCAAAACTATTTTTTAGATGGTCTCTAAATTCAGGAGGAACATATTAAAGATCATATTTTGGCTGTCATGGACTTGTTTTAATTGTCTTCAACTTCCAGTTGAAGTTGCATATGAGCAGTTGATGGTCTGTTCCACAATCTGCTCCTGGCCTTGTTTTGGCTGAAGATATTGAGCTTTTCCATTATCTCTTGCCACAGATGTAGTCAATCGGATTCCTGTGTATTCCGTCTGGTGAAGTCCGCGTGGCTAGCCACCATTTGTGTTGTTGAAAAAAGGTGTTTGCAATGAACAAGTCGGTCTTGCAAAATTCTACCATGCAAGTTCCAGCATTATTTCTGTCACCAAGGCCAAATTTTCCAACTACTGGTGATTCTTCTTTGTTTCTGACTTTTGCATTCCAGTCACCAGTGATAATAAGCACCTCTTGATTGCACGTTCAGTCAATTTCAGACTACCGGCATTGATAAAAATCTTCAACTTCCTCATCTTTGGCTTTGGTGGTTGGTGCATAAATTTGAATACTAATCATATTAATTGGTCTCCCATGTAGGCTATCACTGACAGCATTGTACTTCAGGACAGACCTGGAAACATCCTTTGTGGTGATGAATGCCACACCATTCCTCTTCAAATTTTCATTCCTGGCATAGTAGATCATATGGTTGTCTGATTCAAAATGGCCAAAACTTGTCCATTTCAGCTCACTAATGCCTAGGGTATCGATCTTTATGTGTTCTATTTCATTTTTTGACAATTTCCAATTTTCTTAGATTCATACTTTATACATTCCATGTTCCTATTATTAATGGGTGTTTGCAGCTGTTTCTCCTCAACTTGAGTCATGCCACATCAGCAAATGGAGGTCTTGAAAGCTTTACTTTATCCATATCAGTAAGGTTGGTTCTACTCTGATGATGCAGCTCTTTCCCAGTCCTATTTCAAGAGCCTTTCAACCTAAGGTGCTCATCCTCTTGCACTGTATCAGATAATGTTTCTGAGCTATTCATAAAGTTGCATAGTAATGTATCAGACAATGTTTCACTGCTATTCATAAGGTTTTCCTTGGACAATTATTTGAGAAGTGGATGGCCTCTTCCTTCTTCTTAGTCTACCTCAGTCTAAGCTGCATTGAAACCTGTGCAACACTGCTGGCACTTGAAACACCAGTGGCACAGCTTCAAGCCTCACAGCAACATGCAAGCCACCACATACAACAAACTGACAGACAAGTTTGTCTCTCTTAGCTATTCAAAGCCTCTCCACCCTCCCCTTACCTGGATCCCTGAGGCTGCTTGCTCTGTCTTCCCCCGGCTTCTCTTTCCTCTGCTTTCCTGCCTCTTGGGGTGGGGCTTGCGTCCCTCCCCTTACCTGGATCCCTGGCACTTCTCTGCTCTGTTCTCCCCCTGGCTTCTCTTTCCCGTACTTTCCTGCCTGTTGGGGGTAGTGCCTGGGTCCCTCCCCTTACCTGGATCTGGCACTGCTCTGCTCTGTCATCTCCCTGGCTTCTCTTTCCCCCAGATAGCATCTGGTTAATTCTTCTACTAACTATAGTACTTAATTCAATGTCCAGTGTTATCAAAAGTAGATATTTAATAGATTGATACAATTGACCTTGGGAAAGGAGAGGAGAGGAGGGGAAAGGAGAGGAGGGGAGAGGAGAAGAGAGCCAGTCGAGTGCTAGGTATGGGGCAGGTGGATAATAGCATGAGTTCTTGTTAACCAGAAAATTGCTATCAATTTTATTGACATGATTTCTAGTTCTGTCTTTTTAACTAAAAGTTTCTCCATAATATAAAGTGTGGCAAAAATTCAACATAAGTCCAGTAAGGAGTGTTTCAAACAACCCCATCTTACTAGTTTGTTGCTTTTTGTTTATGTTTAACCTATTTTGTAATCTGCAGGCTTACTTTAGGTAAGTGGCAAAGATGATATTTGTTCTAGGACTTCAGTGCTATTTCTGTAAGAAAAATCTACTATTGATAAATAAAATAATAATCTTGGATAGTAGCAAAAAACTGTTGCTATCTAGTCTTTTCTGACTTGTGGTGACTGTGCATGTGTCAGAGTAGAATTTTGTTCCATAGGGATTTCAATGGCTGAGTTTTCAGAAGTCAGTCACCAGGCTTTTCTTCCTAGGTACCTCTGGGTGTGCTGGAATCTGCAACTGTTCCCTTAGAAGCTGAGTGCATCAGCTGTTTGCATCACCCAGAGACTCCAGAATAGTAGCAGATTATTTCAAAATCAAATTATCTGCTTAAGGGGGGAGTATTATAGCTTTATTCAATTAGACATTTTTACTTAAGTATACATGGCTTAGCTTTATGTAATTAATTGTTAACCATTTCTGCACAGCTAATGACATTGGAGGAGGATGGTGTTGAACTAAGCAGCAGGGAAAAAGAGTGTGCAATCAGAGCTTTTAAAGAAAAAATTAGCATTTGTGGAATAGATCACTAGATATGGTTTTTAATAATAGTAATAATAATAATATTTTACTGTGTTTTCAGTGAAGGTTTACACAGCACTTTGCTCTAGGACTTCAGTGCTATTTTTGTAAGAAAAATCTACTATTGATAAATAAAATAATAATCTAGGAGAGTAGCAAAAAACAGTTTCCATCCAGTCTTTTCTGACTTGTGGTGCAGTGCCTAAGGCATTTGACTGCTAACCAGAAGGCTGCTGGTTCAAGCCTACCAGCCACTCCATGGAAGAAAGGCAGGGCAATCTACTTCTGTAAAGATTTACAGCCTTGGAAACCCAATGGGGGTTGCTACGAGTCTGAATCAACTCAATGACGGTGGGTTTGGTTTTGGTTGTTAGGTTACCCTTCAAACATTTCTACATAAACTGCTCAGTGACATTGGTTACATTCTTTACAATGTATGAACATTCTCATTATTTTCATTGTGGTGGTTCCATTTCCATTCATGTAGTTTCCCTGCCCTCCCCCCACTTACAGTCTCATCATTGTCTTAAAGTAAATGTTGAGTATTTAGTTTCATATAGGTGATTTATAAAAAAAAAAAAAAAAAGAGTACAGTACTTATGGATGATATTATTTTGTGAGCCAATCACTTATTTGGCTACAAGGGTATCTCAGAGGTTAGTTTTCTGATTCAAGGTTTGAATAGTATATCAGGACAATAGTCTCATGGAATCCTTCAGTCTCAACCAATCCAGTAAATCTGTTTTTTGTTTAGTTTTGTTTTTCAGGAATTTGAGATTCTATTCCACATTTTTCTTCCATTCTATCTGTCGTGTCCATGTGTTGCGCCCCTGATTAGTTGTGGTTGTTTTTAATTATAATTTTCTTTTTTTTTTTCTGTAAACAAAATCAGTTTCTGAAAAAAAATACCTAATATTCATATTTTAAAATAGAAAAGAAAAACACACCATAGTTTATGTGAAAAATGTTTATTTTCATTTGAACAACATGAAGACAAATAAATTATTGTGCAGTTTAGTAACCTGAGTACATGATAGGGTTAACCTTTCAAAAGTCCCTTCTGGTGCAATCACAATAGAGTAACATAAACATTTAGGCAATTATTTATCTTCACACCTTATAAAATTCCCTGCTCATTTCACATTGTTGTTTTTAATGTTCTTCAGTGAATTATTGAATTTTATAAAAATTTCAAAGTCCCATCATAATATGTAGCTATCTTTATTGACTTAATTCTTAATTCAATTGTCAGTTAATCACATTAACAAAGAATCAAATTTAAATGACAATTAGAATATTCTTCTTTATTCATGTGTTAAACTAATCACGTGGTCACAGAGTCATAAAAAAGGTGTTTTGAAGTACCTAAATGTAAATAAAATAGAACTTTGTGATATAGTTTTTCTAGAACTGAAATTTGGATAAGTAAAGAGGTTTTTTGTTTGTTCTTTTCAACTGGTTTTGTTCTGTTGTAATTTTTAATTATACAAATTTAAATTGTATGATTTTGTAAAGAAAATGTCAAAAAAAAACTTTAGAAAACAAGCAGGATCTAATTTTAATATAAAATTTATTATAATTAGTTAGTTACTCAATGCTAAAGCAAAATCAAACATGTTCGTTAAAGAACACTCACAATTATTTTAAATTTTATTATAGATAATATGTATAGAGAATCAGAAATATCAGCTCACCTGATTAGACTAATTTTCTTATAAAGAAAAATATCCTTCACATATCCTTTCACAAAGATATTATCATATTATTAACCTTGAACTCAACAGTTCAATAACAGATATTGAACTCTTTGTTCTTTCATTTTCAAGTTTAATATAAAATTAAGACATTATAAAACACTAAGTATAAAAATTTATACATTGGAAGCTATATTGAATATGACTAAGATAATGTCTTTCTCAATAAATGAAATATTCTTAGATATGAACTATAGTACAAAGAGCATATTTTAACTACTCATTTTTAAAGTAAATATGAATTATAGAAATTGACCAGAATTACAGAATTTATTAGAATAGTAAAATCCAAATGCATTGTCTAGAAAATATCAGATGTAACTGACAGTAATTTTTAAAATGTGAATTTTTTTCAATTATATAGCTGCATTATTGTTCACATGTAGAGCTTATGTATAAAACAACTAATTAATCCAGTTCTAAACTGATACATTGTCATGATGAGAATAACCCTAAACAGAAGCCAAAAGTATATTCTTAATTTGTTTGAAAATACGAAAATATTGAGAAGCCATCAACTGTACATGAAATATTTTCTACATTATTTTTGTTTATCAAATATATAAACATGATTAATTTCACTGAGACCTATAGATGCTTCATAAATTGGGCAATCCTACTTCCGAAACCCAAGGAGGGGTCGCTATGAGTCGGGGCCAACTCAACGGCACATAACAACAACAACAACAATATAGATTCTACCATCAAGTTACTGTTGTGCAAATTTGCTACAAATAGAATTTCCCTGAGATGAACAATCTTGCTGGCCCACGGAAACAGCTAATCTGAATTTTAATCTAATCTGACAGCATCCAAAATGAGTGTTAGTAGATTTTTAATTATCAGTCTGTTTTTGCTAATATTTCTTCTCAGTGGAGTATGTTATAAATTTATTAACTAAACTAATATGATCAAGGAACTTGTTTAAAATTAAACTTTCCAGAAACAAAGACATTTTAGAAGTAACTTTCTACATTACTTCTTCAAGTGCAAATATCAAGAATCTCTTTGATGTTTATAAGGTGCACTAACACTTAGTTAAGAAGCGCTAGTGGTACAGTGGTTACAGCATTAGGCTACTAACCAAAATGTCAGCAGTTGGAACCCACTAACGCTCCAGGGAGAAAGATGTGGCAGTCTACTTCCGTACAGATTTACAGCCTTGAAAACCTTAAGGGACAGTTCTACTCTGTCCTGTAGTGTCGCTAGGAGCTCTGGTAGCATAGTGGCTAAGGCACTTGACTGCTAACCAGAAGGCTGGCGGTTCAAACCCACCAGCCACTCCTCGGAAGGAAGGTTGGGCATTCCTACTATCTTTAGTGATACTGCCTCGGAAACCCAAGGAGGGGTCACTATGAGTTGGGGCCGACTTGATGGCAAACAACAACAGTAGTGTCACTATGAGTCAGAATTGATTTGATGGCAGTGTTTTTTTTTTTTTTTTAACATTTAGTTACTTCAAAGAAACTGTATTAAAAAAAATTAAAACATCCCCAAACACCCATATTGCCCATGCCTAAAATTTTTTACACTTAAATATCAATCAATCATTGATTAGTTTAAAAGATTCTCTCTTTTTCTTTCTTTCTTTCTTCTTCATTCCCCCTCTCCTTTACCTCTTCCCCTCATTCCCTCACCCAGCCCCTTTCTTTCAGCTAACCAGGTAGCATCTCAGTCATGTATTTTAAAATAGGAAGCCATTCACATTTTAAAAACTTTTCACTGACTGGTCTGAGAAATGCTGTGGAGATAATCTTCAGATTTCATTATAAAATTTGTCCACTCCTGACAAATGTCCTCCATGGAGAATTCTTTACCACCATATTCCAGAGGAAGAATATCTGGAAAATGCTGTTGCAAGCTTTGTTTGTAATTGGTCCCATGCATATGAATCTGAAATAGTCAAAATGTTTTAGAAAATATTTCCTCCACCTATCAAAAGAGTAGGTGCGTTTCAGTGGAAAATCATTACCATGAGACAAGGAACTCTAATAACTTGGAAGATAGGAGGGCATGTATAGATATCACATCCTTTATTCTTCTGTTGATGAATCTAACAAGTTTATTTATATTTAGTTAACTCCCTATTAATCTAATACTTTTACTGTTTTCCTAGATTTCCATTTATATAACTACACTAGATGTATTTAAAAAAAATAATAATAAATACTCTTTTCCTCTTTCAAAAGTAGATTTTCTATACATAAGAGATAGACAACAGATGCTAATACCAACCAATGTGTCCACAATACTGTATTACCATTAACACCAAACAAAAGAAAAAAGTAGATTTTTTTTAATCTAAAGAAATTCTTTTATAAGTTCTGTTCCTTGACATGGGAGCTCTGATGGCGTAGTGCCTAAGGCATTTGACTGATAACCGGAAGGCTGGTGGTTCAAACCCACCAGCCACTCCTCAGAAGGAAGGCTGGGCAATCTACTTCCATAGTGATACCACCTCAGAAACCCAAGGAGGGATCAGTGTAAATTAGATCCAACTCCACGGCAGTGAGTTTTGTAATTCTTAGCAAAATAACTAATATCCTGGGACTATTCTGTAGAGGATAAAATTGTATTTTCTGGTGTTAGTTTGTATTAGATAGAAGCATATTATCTGAAAACACAATTAAGTATATGAGGAATGATTTATGGGCTATAGTTGATGGATACTCTTAATTAATACAAAAAGTAAGAGATAATTACCATGATTGGAAACCTTAAATTTTCAAATTTTTTAAGCTATTAAAATTGATCACTTAATGCTTTGAAGTTAACAAAAATACTTAGAACCTTGAATCAAAAGCACATCTTAGTGACATAAATTAATAATCTTTTTCCATTTGCTAGGGCAAATTTTTCATCTATACATTCAATAATTATTTTATAAGCACATACACTTTGTTAGGGTATGGGGGTTAAAAAAGCAAATTTCCTGCACTCAGGAACCTCACAGTCTCTATTCCTGATTTATCAACTAATTGAGAAAAAATTCTAATAACTCCCTGGGAAGAGAGAAATAAGAACATTTGTGAATACAGGATATTGTTAATTTTACAAATTATCATTTGACATGTCAAATAGCTGAAAAGGAGACAAGTGTCTGGATAGGTTTTTTCTTCCTATTTTGCAAGTCTGTTTCATAATTGGATATCAAATGCTTTCCCCAATTTCTTAGTTTCTTATTTCTCTTTCTTTTTTGCTTATATTATCCTATATGTTAGGTGCAATATATTCTTGTTTTTTTTCATTTGTTCAGTCTATAACCCACATTAGAAATACTTGGTTTTTCAAGATCTTTCAGAGATAAACAATGGGTAGTCAGCTATTTCCAAACTACATATTAGAGAGAGAAGAAAAAAATGAACTGAAAAAACTGACTTTAAAAAAAAAAATCACAGTGGAAAATGACTGAACCATCTTCACTAAAACAGACAATTTAAGGTGGCTTTCCTTGAAGACAGGCAGAAAAGTCCACTGGATAACCACAAAAGCAACTCTAAGATCATAATTTCCTGACCTGGTATAAGACATTACATTTTCTTAAGTAAAAAAGTGGAACATTCAGCTGCTAATCAAAAGGTTTGTAGTTTGAACCCACCAACCACTCCATAGGAGAAAAATGAGCCATAAAGATTTACAGCCTTGGAAACCCTATGAGGCATTTCTACTCTGTCCTATAGTGTGACTATGAGGTAGAATCAACTTGATGGCAGTGGGTTTGGGGTTAAGTAAAACAATATTTAAAATTCTGAATATCCTATTACAATTCACTTTATTGGTATTTATATTTAAATGATTTTTGAGATATAAATTGTCAAAACTTTAAAAAAAATTGTGTTCAGGCATTAGATGATGCCAATATATGTTAATAAATGCTTTAAAATTTCTCATCTGTAGATTAATGTAGAAGAATGGTTTCAGTTCTTTGAAACTCAGACTCTATTTTCAGCCCTTTATATTCACCTGAAATAAGGCTCCACAGGTTCAGTAAAAACATCAAATTTCTTTGCTTTTACCTGACATATTAACTCACACATCTCAGGTATTCTAGTTTTCAGTTAACATGTTTAATTAACCAATATATGTACCATTTTATTTGTAATGATAATACATTCATAGGTTAGAAATCCAAAGAAAATAAAAGATATATGTGAAGATGGCTTGCTCCCCATCCTATCCTAAAATTCACCCCAATCCACAACTCCACTTTGTTCCCTATAAACCAACCAAACTCATTGCCATTGAGTCGATTCTGACTCAAAGCAAACCCTTTGGGTTTCTGAGACAATAAATCTTTATGGAAGTAGATTGCCTAGTTTTCTTTCCACAGGGTGGCTGGTAGGTTTGAACCACCAAACTTCTGGTTAGCAGTCAAATGCCTTAGGCACTACACCACATATATTATTTCCTTGTATATATTTTATTAATTTTATTCAAATGTAACTATATATTGTGATTTCTCCATTTTTCATACAAAGCTAATATACCATGAGTACTATTTTATACTTTGCTTATTTCACTTTACAGTATATCCTGGAAATCTTGTTGTATTCCATGTGTGGTAGTACCATAGTTAATTTATCCAGTCCCCCATCACTGAATACTTGGTAGTTTCCAATCTTTGCTGCAATGAATCCCCTGGTATATACAGGTGTATATGTACAGCTGTAGGATAGACTCTCGGAAATGCAAATACTGTAATTTTGACAACTGTTGTCACACCGCCCTCTACAGGGACTGTACCATTTTGCATTCCCACCAACAATGCATGAAAATCCTTGTCTCTCCATAACCTCACTAATGTTTGAGTTTCTAAACATGAAAGTATATTTTAATTTAATGAAAGTAATTGGCTTGATAGATAAATAATCAAAATATTTGGCTAATGGGAGTAAATAATAAGGTAAAGTTTAAACAAAAAAGATTGGAAATCTTAGTGTAGAGGAATAGTGACTTGAATGTGCTTACTCACCCGTTCTTTAATTTTTTCAGTCAGGAATGGTTTAATCATGGAAAAAACAGCATGAAAAACTATTGGCTCATTTATCAAATGGATGCCACGAACTTTCAATGGAAAGGAGTCCTTTCAAAAAGAAAGACAAACTTCAATAATAAAGTATAAATAAATATTATAACTATATTCCTAGGGGCAAGTGCCTTCTTTGAACTTCACTGTACTCACAGTAATATCTAAAGTGTGATTTTATTTACAAAAGCATTTATTCCATCAATACAATAGCCTACTTGACAAATCACTGTCATCAGATTAAGAAAAGATATCTAAAGAGGTTTCCCTTTGTAGCTTAACCAAATTATTTTAAGAAATGCCAGTACCTTTTTTAAGACCCATAGAATCTCATCTCCAATCATATATAATGTCTTTTGAGGTACCAATGAATTATTTGAACATTTATATTTAACTTTTCCCAAAAAAACTTGTTATTTTGAAAAAAAAAAAAAAAAGTCAAGTTCTCATGAAAATGGAAAGAATAGTTCAGTAAACACACACAGCAAAAGTTTTAAACTTTTGACACTGGTATAAGTCTGCAAAGTCAAAGAAATACCGACTTTTTTACAAAGTTTAAAAAGTTAAGAGTTGAAAATAAACTTTATGAAATAGTTTCCAATGTATTATTAACAAAGTTTTTCCCAAAAAATTCTTTTATGCTAAGTGTTTTCTTTTTTTTCTTTTTCCTATTCACAGATTTAGAGATATACTAATTTAAGGAGATCTGGTGGCATAGTGCCTAAAGCATTTGACTGTTAACCAGAAGGTTGGTGGTTCAAACCCACCAACCACTCCACAAAAGGAAGACTGGGCAATCTACTTCCATAAAGATTTACTGCCTCGGAAAACCAATGGGGGTCGCTTTGAGTCAGAATCAACTCAATGGCAGTGAGTTTGGTTTTTTAGTTTTTATATTACTAATTAGGAACTCTGGTAGCATAGTGCCTAAGGCACTTGACTGCTAACCAGAAGGCTGGCGGTTCAAACCCACCAGCCACTCCTCAGAAGGAAGATGGGGCAATCTACTTCCATAGTGATACTGCCTCGGAAACCCAAAGTGGGGTCGCTATGAGTCGGGTCCAACTTGAGGGCACATAACAACAACAACAACATATTACTAATTTGGGGAGTTTTCCTCCAGATTTTTTTTCTATGCATAATTTTGTTTTAAATCTAATAGCTAATATGGTAGCTACATAATTTGCATACTGTTTCATTCCACTGATGCATCATGGTTTTAATAAACATCATAGGTTTTAATATTGTTGCAATAATCCATCAAATAGATGTACCGTAATTTAAATAATTGTTTTCCTATTTCTGAACACAATCTGTTCCTGGTTTTCTTCTAGTGTAAGTGATCCTGCACTGACTATCTTTATGTATAAGAAGCAGTATTGTGTAGTGTTGGGTATAAGCACAATGTTTACATTCAGGTGATGTGGTCTGAAATGCCTGCTTCACTGCTTACTAACTGTTTTTTGGCATTGTTTATTAATTTGGAAAATGGGACAAATAATGATCATACTTCATTGGCTTGCTATGAATATTAAATGATAATGCAACTGAAGCACATAAACCAAAAAAATCAAACTCACTGCCATCAAGTCAGTTCTGACTCATAGCAACCCCCATTGGATTGGCAAGGCTGTAAATGTTTATGGAAGTAAATTGCCTCATTTTCCTCCCATGGAACAGATGGTAGCTTTGAACTGCTGACCTTCTGGTTAGCAGACAAATGTCGTATCCACTATGCCACCAGAACTCCTTTGGAAGCACGTTGTAAGCTATTATTGTTATATACAAAGTCTTGACTATATTTACTATGTTGTTGTTGTTAGATGCAATTGAGTCAGTTCTGTCTCATATTGATCTTGTGTACAACAGAACAAAACACTGCCTGATCCTGGCATATTGGTTGCCAGAAATAAAATCAAAGGGTCAGAGATAATGACTATTTTAAAAACCTTTTGATTTCTAAAAGAACAGTATCAATTTATACCTTCTAACACTTAGGTGATATTTTTATCATACCACAGCTATAAATATTGTTTTCGAGTCATTTTAAACATTTAGAGTATAATTTTAATAATAGAAAAAGGTAGCTACATTATCATTTTAATGTATAAAATTCTGTGGTTATTAATTTTGAACATATTTTCAGTTTCCAACATTGTTTCTTTCATGAATTAACTCTCAACATTTTACTTCTGCTTAGCATTATTCCATTCTACGCCTCATTTAAAAAATTATTTAATTTTTGAATAAGTGTACTATTACTTCTCTTTGTCTAACATATAACCAAATTAAAAATATATCACTTGGAAGTACTATAGCTCACAGTTAAAATATTAAATTATTCAGGGAGCACTTACTGTAAGTACAGCAGCAATCTTCTTAGCTACAGATGGAGTAATTTGAAAAGCATGAGAAAACTGCCAGCCTTCCAGGTCAAAGACAGCCTTGACACCATTCCGCTGAGTTTCTACCTCCTGTACAATAAGCTCTGATGTAATTAGACTTACACGAAATGCATCATAAGCTGTGAAAACTTTTGGGTCCCAGTGTGCTAAAAAATAATAATAAAGAATATCATATCTCAGCATTGTTGAAAGAATCAGAAAGACTTGCAAATGAAAACTGTCTAATTCTTTTCAGAGGTAAAGGACTAGTGGAAATGAAAACATGTTCAAAGATCATGAAATGACTATTATATCAAATTGGTGGTACAATGTGCCTGTTTCTCCTGGTTGTTTTTGTTATTGGCTGATGTTGAGGTGACCCCTTTGTTACAGACTAGAACTGCTCTATAAGGTTTTCTTGGCTGTAATCATTACAGGGCTCCCTGGATGGCACAAACGGTTAAGTGCTCCACTATTTACTATAAAGGTTGGCAGTTCTAAACCACTTAATGGGACCTGATCGTCTGCTTCCAAAAGGTCACAACTTTGAAAACCCTATGCTGCAGTTCAATGCTGCATACATGGACTCATTATGAGTTGGAATTGACTCCATGGGAACAAACAACAATCTTCACAGAAGCAGATAACCAGGGCCGCCTTCTGTGGAGTTGCAGTCAACTGCAAGCCGCTTGCACCACCTAGCCTCTGCTTTTTCTCCCTACTTTCTTGTATCCTTACAAAAGAACATATGTTTGAGCACAAGGAAGTAAAGATGGATGCAGGCTGGATTTGATTGCCAGATGAATCTCCAGCCCAAAACAAGCAGAAGAGGGCTGCAAGGAAAGATAGGATTGCCTCTGAGTATGATCCAAACTCAAAAGGTGTGGGAAATGGGAAGAGAGAAAGTCTGGATTACGAAGAGCAACCTACAGTAGTCAGAGAGGTTGCTGAGGGAGAGTGTAAGAAGGAGTCAGGCAGAATGGAATCTTCTGACACCTCCTCAGGGACAACCAGCATATAATAGAGTCATTTGCCTACCAGGCTGGAACGATAGGTGTGGGCTTTGGACAAAGAGTCAGGGAAGTACCCCAAGTGGCCACACATACCCACGAGGAATAGGAGGTATCTAGGCTAGAAAGAGAAGTTACCGACATTCTTGTTTGCACATCTCATTCCTCCCCAACCATCTCTGATATAGGCCATGGCCTGCAGAAATGTGTATCCAAAGACCAACAAGTAGGTAATCTTTAAAAAAATATGCATCCATTAAGTATACAACTATTCCTCACTTACTGACTTTCTCATTATCCAACATACAGCATTTACAACAATAGTAAAAAAAATCTGCTATCCAACTATTTTGTGCATTAACAACATACATTGGCAGTCTGACAGTAATGAACAGCAATGCGCGAGGCAAGAGCAACATTGGCAGTGATGGTTAAAGTTTTATGTCAGATTGGTTGGGCCATAATTCTCAGTGGTTTGTTGTTGTTGTTGTTAGTGCCATCGAGTTGTTTCTGACTCATAGCAACCCCATGCACAGCAGAATGAAACACAGCCCGATCCCGCGCCAGCCCCACGATCCCTGCTATACTTGAGCCCATCATTGCAGCCACCATGTCAATCCATCCCGTTGAAGGCCTCCCCCTCTTTCATTGACCCTCCACCCTACCAAGCATGACATCCTTCTGCAGGGAATGGTCCCTTCTGACAACATGACCAAAATAGGTGAGATGAAGTCTGGCCATTCTTGCTTCCAAGGAGCATTCTAGCTGCACTTCCTCCAGGACAGATCTGTTAGTTCTTTTGGCAGTCCATGGTACTTTCATCATTCTTCGCCAGCACCACAACTCAAAAGCATCAA
>NW_006921647.1:527559-546306 GCF_000298275.1 Orycteropus afer afer | reverse complement strand
GGCTTCCTGGCTTTTAATTCCCTTTCTCCTGCTCTTCCCACTGGCTACTTTGGGCGTCACTGAGTTGTCTCTCCTCACCTGTAACCCTGGGGCTGACTGCTCTTCTGTCTGGGTTCCTGGCTTTTATCCCCTTTCTCCTGCTCTTCCAGCCTGCTACTCAGTGGTTTAGCAGTTACATAATGATGAAATATGGCAGTTATGTAATGATGTAGCCATTCTCCATTTTGTGACCTGATGTTAGCATCCTCCATTTTCTCATGATGCCGACTTTTGCATAATGACCTTGTCTTTGGAAGCTAACTATGCTGATAAAGGAGGAGTAGATGACTGCTAACCAGAAGGCTGGCGGTTCAAGCCCACCAGCCACTCCTCGGAAGTAAGGTTGGGCAATCCTACTTCCATAGTGATACTGCCTCAGAAACCCAAGGAGGGGTCACTATGAGTCGGGGCTGACTCGACGGCACATAACAACAACAACAGATGTATTTGAAAAATAGGAATGAGCCTGAATTCAAAGGCAAAGGTAATAAATCCTCAAAAAAAGTTGATGAAGCAAGAGATCTTTTTTAAAAGTACAATTGTTTCAGAGAGAAAAAATTATAGACTATCCTTAACAACAGAATATTATTAAAAATAGTTGATATCTAATTTAAGCAAAACCTTAGCTGAAGGGCCCAATGACAGAAAAGATACAATCAAATAAGTAAACAGTGAGTTGGAAAGTCAAGCTGAGGAATTATCTCAGATGCAGCCCAAAAGAGCCAAGAGTTGATATGTATGAATATAAAATGTATGAGCCTAAAACCTGAGCCTCTTGGTGTGTGTAAATTAAGTAGCTTCAAAACAGAGCCCTAGCTCCATCTTAAGACAGGACATCACTCTGCAATCCATGTTGAAATTCAGAGTTGCCTTTCTAACAGTAGTTTCTTCTCTCCTGTGCTTAATCATATAACCTAAAAGAAATATTTTTTCTCTATGATGTAGGATGTCCACAGCTTGTTCCCAGAAGGTCCTTCAAACTCTGTAGTCATATCTTTGCTTCCAGAGGGGTTTGGGACACAAATGATAATTGAAAGCCCTTTATGCAAGATGGTCTCAGAAAGTATGTTGCTTTCAGCAAGTTATTTTCAACTTACATTACTTACTATGTTAAAACAATGCAGTTTGATTTGTATGTAATACTCTTAAGATTTGCATGTACTATACATTCTTAGGAAACCTGTGTCTTAAGATAAGTTAACCAATACCTTTCAAACCTGTTTTCTATCTGATTTCAGACCAAGTCCTAACTTGACATTGCCGTAGCACTGTCTGCTGATCTAGCTGTCAACACATATATCCTTTAATTCCGTCACTGACAGCCACATTGTGAGAAAGCTCACCTCTTTAACTTTTATTCAAAGCCTTGTTTTTTGTTTAAACCGTGTGATAAATGTCTGTGTAATTACTGTGCCTCAGACTCCATGCCTTCATTTCCATGGACTGTGAAGTTCCCAGTTTAAATCATTCTTTAAACCCTTAATACGCCTCTCTGTTTTACCTTGAAGCAGTGTTCAAGCTTTCTCTACCACATTTCTAGTGTAAGATCTGAAGGTAACTTGACTGCAATTACCCTGGGGTGGGGGACGTGACAAGGCTCATAGGTGCCTGCACAAGACCTTTGTGTGCTCAATCCGCTTTCCAGCTCCTTGGGGGTCTTTTCTATGTAAGATCTCTTGGAACGAGGACCACTATCTTTGCATTTGAAGTCCTCCAAGGTTTATTAACCATCTGTTCCCTTTTTACTTTTGGTTCACTATTGGACCTGTTTGACAAGTTTGGTAAGTGCTTTCACTTTGAATCATGGCTTGGTCTGGCCATATGAACTTGCTATATTATCTCTTTTGCATGTACTTTCATTTGTCAATTTGCTTTTTGAATATTTTTAAAATTTTGAGGAATTTGTGCCAGATGTAGTCTAGTGAAATATTACCTACTACCAGACATTTTCAGCCTATTTAATTTGAACTCCTTTCTTTTCTTTTGTGCACATCAAAGTTTCAGCATACATTCTGGTTTGGTGCCATAATGGTTACATCTGTTGATGTGGTGTTCCTCTCAGTTTTCTGTACATGTAAGTTACTTAGTAAGATGGGCAATTCCAATAGACCACTGGCATAAGTTTACTAAGGGGAATTTAGTATTTGAATTAAACAAATTAAGTTTTCTGGGTAGTGAATTAGAATCTAAAAGCATAACTATCTAACAGCCATTTAAAGAATTTCTCATTGTAATTTGACTTTTGGATCAACAATGCCATCTACTAGAATAAAATTGGCTAAGAGAAATATAAAATTATTTTTTCCTTTGGACCCTAAGATATGGTGGACAATTTTATTTCTTACTTATTTCCTCTAATTTTTCGACCACTTTTAAGTACTTTCCAATTAGAGAGACTAATATATTTACAAGAGAGTAGATTTCTAGCCAGCAAAATAAATTAGGTTCAGAAAGTAGTCCCCTTATGTTGTCTTGTATTTTGCTTGAGCTAGCCTCACAGACGTAAGTTTATGTAACTGTTTTTCCCATTTAATGCTTAAGTTTTATGTGTCTTGTCTCAGAAAGCCAAACTAGCAGTTGTTAGGGTTTTTTTTTTTTTTTTTTCCAAGAGACAATCTTTTAAGTCTTAGGGAAACTGCCAGCCTTCTGGTTAGCAGTCAAGTGCTTTAGGCACTATGCCACCAGAGCACCTATAAAGAAGATAAGATTATGAAATATAATCGCTTACTTCTGGGTGATATTATTAAATTAGATTATAATATTTTTATCAAAAACTTACTCTATTTTCTTTAATATTCCAATCTTAAAAGCAAAACTTTCTAAAGTAATTTAAGCTAAATTGAATATATGTAATTTGTTTTGTTAAAAGAAAAGATAGTACCTTTGTCCTTAAATGAAAATGATTTCTTGTTCCAAGATGAGATAAAGAAAAATGTAAATGGATATAAAGTGGTAGAAGGTCAGAGAACAGTTAAATATAAAAATACTAAAAAAAGAAGGTTAAACAAAAGCCACAAAGGAAAAGAATATGTGTGTTTGGGTCTAATAATGAATGTATTTTCCATTTAAAGGATTATGTTATAAGAAATATGTAACACATAAGCATATAAAGTTGGTAGATGATGTTTCTACATACATATTTGTATGTGCTGTGAGAATGTCCATATAAGTAGAACTAACAATGGGCAGTTACGATAACTTCTTAGCCACAGTCAACCACCCTGATGGAGTGAATTGTTGGATCTGTGTGCTTGGGACCATAGTCATGGGGGACATCAAGCTCAATTGGTATAATATACTACACAAAACATTAGTCTACATCCTTCTTTGAAGAGCAGTGACTGGGGTCTTTAAAGCTTGCAAATGGCCATCTAGATGCAACAATTGGTTTCTCCTTGTCCATGGCAAAGAAGAATGAAGCAAACACATAGAAATGATTAGTCTAAGGGACCAGTAGACCATGTGAACCTTATCCTATATGACCATGAAACCAGAAGAACTATATGGTGCCTGGCTACCACTGTAAACCACTCAGAAAAGTATCAATGCAGGAGATCCTGGATAAAGTGGGAGAACAACGTGCAACAAAACTAAAATCATAAAAAAAAAAAAAAAAGACCAGGCTTACTGGTCTGATAAAGCCTCATGAAAGCCCTAAGACCATGGCCCTTAGTTAGCCTTCAGGCCTGGAATTGAACTCACTCCCATTGCTTCCAGCCAAACCATAGACAGGCACATAGGGTGAACATTTACACCAGGTAGATACACTCCTTAGAATGATCAATCATGGGAAAACAGAAGGGCAGTATTTGCAAAGGGAGATAGCTCAGGGGGCAAGAATGCATAGCAAAAAGGACACAGGGAAGAGGTAAATATAGGGAGGAAGTGGAAGAGAGCTGTTACTTTGTGGGGACTGCAGTCAATGTCATGAAACAAAAAGTGTATGAACTGCTGTATGGAAAATGAATTTGCTCTGTAAACTTTCACCCAAATCACAAGAATTTTTTTTAAATAAATATATAACAAAGGCAAGGAATTTGGAAAATTTGTTAAATATTTTTGTTGATATAATCAAAGTTCTTGTGTATTGCAACTAAAAGTTTGATGGATTGATTCATAAGAATTTCTAAGAGCTCTATGGAAACCCAAGAAGGGGTCACTATGAGTCTGATCGAACTTCAAGGCAGTGAGTTTGGTTTTTAGCTTCTACTATCAAATCACTTATAAAACAAAGAATTAGATTTCTCATTGTTATGATAACAATGTGTCCTTAATTGCTAAGTTATAAGGTTAATTGTATTCTTTATGCAATCTGCCCTGAAGGAAAAAGTTCAACCAAATAAATTCCTGAATCAAACTAAAGATACATGGTTTTGAAAAACCAACGTTTTTTTCCTTTAAGACTCTTTCATTTTTTAAAACACTATTCTCTGTGATTTATATTTAAACTTCTGACAACTTTAAAAGTTTGTAGAAAGCCAAAAATAACTTTTCTATTTTATAAGGATAAAAATACTAAAAAAAAAAATTTTTATTCAATATGCTATGAACTAATGAAACACTTATCTAATCAGAAGCAGTCTCAAATTTTCTTTGTGATAAAATTCACATTGATTGTTTTTCCTTAATTCTAAACAACAAGCACATGATAGTGTATCATAATTTCATTTTTTCAATTTCTAGCTTGGTTGCAACCTTGTCTCCTTTAAGTCTAGCATCATTTAAAGCCAATGGTTTTAAATAGGGAATTCACATCTTTACCCAAAAGTTTTTATTACCATTTAAATATTTGGAACTTAAGGACCTTAATATATGCTGATAATATGTTTCAAAATTGTTATGTGTTATGTCTGAAGCTTTTTGGAAATAAGGTCAATCATTATAGTTAGAGATAGTTTTGTTTAAAGTTTTATGTTATTTGACTTTGGATTACTTTTGTAGTTGATTCCTATCAAGTCTTTTCATTTTTATTATTACTTTCACAATTTTTTTATTTTTGCAAGAATTATTATTATAAGTTAATCACAGTCATTTTTAAGCCTGTCATTCACAGATAAATTTTATATTGCTGATTCATAGAAACCACAATAATAGACTATATCAGACTCATAGAGAAGACTATAATATTTCAAACGTGGATACCATTGGACTAAATCAAGATTTCTAGGACCCTTCTGAAGAAGCTGATGAAATTTTCAGACTACTACTGATCCAGAATAGTATGGAACCAAAATTAAGGTGGTGTAGTGCCTAAGGCATTTGACTGCTAACCAGAAGGCTGGCGGTTCAAACCTACCAGCCACTCCTCGGAAGGAAGACTGGGCAATCTACTTCTGTAGAGATACTGCTTTGGAAACCCAAGGAGGGGTCACTGTGAATCGGGATTGACTTGACAGCAGTGAGTTTTTGAGAAACTAAAAGAACTACTATAAGGTTTATATGAGAATATTGCTGATGTACAATGTTCTATTTTCTAGATATAAGAAACCATTTTTGTACCTCAAATAGAATTAGAAAATGTTATAGCACACATAAAATCTGAACTACATTCAGAATTGTTCTGGTTACCTAGTGCCACTCTGACAAGATTATACCACAAATGGGATAGCTTGAATAAACAGGAGTTTATTCTCTTACAATTTGGGAGGCTAGAAGTCCGAGTTCAAAGTGCCAGGCTCTAGGGGCTGGGTGAAAGCCCCTTGACCTTGGGCTTCAGCTCTGCCTCTTGCTCCCGGCCCACTGAAGCTAGAGGTATCTTTTCACTCAGGCAGCTACTGACTTCTGAGGCTAACAAACCCAAGGTCGACAAATAAAATAGCACAGTCCCAATGTTACCAAACTACATGGCAGGCCATTACTTCAAGTCCATTGTAAGTCCCAAGGTTGGTAGAGCATGGCAGGCTGCTGAACAATGACACAGCTACATGCAGGGTCCAAGCATGCCATAAGCTAGAGACTATCCCCAAGGCTTCTCCTTATATACATGAAGCAGACCACAACCTTAAGGCAGCTACTCAGCTGCTTGTGGTAGATCCACCATGGAGTTGATTACCAGTCTCATCATGGGGAATACTACATCCAGCTGCCCAGCCAATCAACCAGGCCCAGCCAAGTTGACACACAAAGTTAACTACCACAACAATGTTTTAAATGATTCTGCCCATGGACTCCAAGAAGTAAGTACTGAAATGACTGTGATGAGAAAACTCATTTTTCCAAACCAAACAACTTTCTCTTATGTTGCTTATACCAACTGAAGTATTGTTAAATATTGTCAATCTTTAATTCAATACTCTACTCTAAGGAATGTTTTCACAGATTAAAGGGGTCTTTTGATGACTGAAAACCAAAATCCCAAAATTGGCCTGATACTGTTCCAGGGGACCATATATATTAAAAAATCAACTACAAAATTTCCTAGCACTACATGGAGTTAAGACTTGGATTCACCTTTAATTTAAGAAGACTGCTGTTCCTGACTGGACTGTTTAACCTACTAAGAGACTCAAACTGCAATTCAGATAGTGTAATGCCTTATTAGACTGCTAATCAGAAGGCTGGTGGTTCAAACCCAACAGCCATTCCTCGGAAGGAAGGTTGGGCAATATACTTCTTTAGTGATACTGCCTTGGAAATCCAAGGAGGGGTCGCTATGAGTCAGATCCAACTCGATGGCACATAACAATAACAACGACACTGCCTAGAAGCAGATGACTGTGCAAGAAGTAGATGGCTGGCCCGAGAATGTAAATCAAGACTCCAGTACAAGTTGCTGAAATATCTGTACTTTGCTTCCTGTTGATTGTTGCTATTACCATTGGGATTAGACTACTGCAGAATAAAAACATTACTCCTTGCTTTAACATTTTGTTCTCTCCCTGTGAACCTAAACCCCTTGCCTTTAATACTAGTCAATAACTGCCTTAGTAATTTTCATTTGTTTTATAACTTTACTTATCTGTTTGTTCTTAGTATTTTACTCTTTGTCATTGATATGGTGGTTATCCTTATTTAATTTTTGTGGGCTGTTTTTCTCAACTATGAAGTCTTTCTTAAGTCTTCCCTTATTATTCACCACAACTCCCATTAAGGCATGGCATAAAAATGCCTTTGTCAAATTAGCCAAATCTGCTGCACAGTCAGCTATTCTACCAATTGCTGGATTTACCATAAAACTCCCAAGACTGTACATGAAAATTTAGATCCACTAATTATTCCAGTATAGAGAAGATTGCTAGTGATGTTGCTGATGCTATATCAACTGAGGAGAAATCTTTAAATTGCCTTGCTAAAGTAATTTTCGCTACCAAGATTGCCTTAGATTTTCTGTTTACTCAGTAGAGAGGAGTATGTGCCATTGCCAATACCCACTGTTGTACTTGAGTTAACACATATGGGAAGGTGAAATAGGATATTAAACAAATTCACCAAAAGACAACCTGGTTGAACATTCCCCCCTCAGGCAGAATCTACTTTCCTTGATATCTTGAATTGGATACCTAAAGGCATAGGTTACCAGATCAGATCTGTTTTGTTCACAAGACTTATGATACTTATTGTTATTGTCATCATAATTAAAGCAATTCAATTCAATATGAAAGCTACTGTCAATGCCTTGTCCCCAGAGAAATAATATGTTACCAATTAAGCGAGACAGGTACATTAACGACATCTATTCCATCAACGGATGAGGTCTTGCTCTAAAGCCTTCCTACTTACATAGCAACCAAGCAGTTCCTTAAATGTGGCACTGCTGCGTACTAGCTTTCCTGCACCATCACTGAAGACTGGATGCTAAATCTAGACGTAGTGGAGACAGTGGATAGTGGCCAGCCATTCAGAGTAAATCGTGTCCAAGATCTTAAAGACCTGCACTAAGGCAAGTGAGAATCTAAAAGGAAATTGGAGTGAGGAAGGCTATATAGAAGAAAATACACTATCCTATGTGTAATCAAAGAATTTCACAAGAATGTTTGATTAAAAGGAGGGAAGTATGAGAGTCCAAAATCTAAGGCACTTGACTGTGTAAACCGAGCAGCTTGAAAGCAGAGCCTCAGCTCCATCGTAAGTATTGATACGAGTCTGGAATCTATGTTGAAATTTAAAGCCTTTTCTAATAGCAGTTTTTTCTCTCCTGTGCTTAACCATATACCCTAAAGGAAAGGTTTTTCTCTGGGATACAGGATGTCCACAGCTTTTTCCCAGAGGGTCCTTCAAACTCTGCAGTCATACAGATGCAGGATGTCATATCTTGTTTCCAAAGGGATTCGGGACACAAATGATTATCTGAAAGCCCCTTATGCAGGATGTTCTCAGAAAATGTGTTGCTGTAAGCAAGTTATTTTCAACATACTTACTATGTTAAAACAATGCAGTTTGATTTGTAAGTAATATTCTTAAGAGAGTGGGAAAAAAAGAGTCATTGCTTAGGAAGCAGGGAGTTCCTATTTACAGTGATGGGAAATTTGGCAATGATTATATGATTAAATGTAATTAATATCACTAAACTGTACACCCAAAAAATATTGAATTGGCAAATGTTGTGTTTTATACAGGTAGTCCCCAACTTACTATGGAGTTCTGATCCAATGACTCCATCATTAAGTTGGTTCTGACATAAGTCAACATCTAATTGTTTTGTTTTGTTTTTTAGCGTTTATTATTAATGCCTTTTATTTTCATTATCTTTGTAAACCCAGTATTTATTTGTCTTTGGGGGTTGGAAACATTACATATAAACTTACAGATATATTTTTAATATGCACATAAAAATAAAAATTTACTCCAATGATGAAAAAGAGTTGAATGATGTTGGCATTTTGTTACATGCAGTAATAACTCCACTTATGGAAGGTTATGGATCAGCTGGATTATCACTGGGAATTAAAATGGCATTTCTAGTCAGAAAATTAGTAGTTAATTTTAAAATTGCAGTTGTCTATGCAATCCTTTTCTTTGTTTCTTTATATATTTCATGGTAATATCTCACTGCTTCCTGAATATGCCTATAGACTTCAGCAAAGTGATCAGTGTTTGGGTCTACGTTTTCAAACAACTGAAGTCCCTGATTTCATTTAGAAAAAACTTGAGCTAACCCTTTCGATGGATGCCCCATTGGAGGCACTCTCTCGGTTATGCCAGGAGATTCGGAAGACAGCTACCTGGCCAACTGACTGGAAGAGATCCATATTTGTACCCATTCCAAAGAAAGGTGATCCCACAGATTGTGGAAATTATTGAACAATATCATTAATATCACACGAAAGTAAGATCTTACTGAAGATAATTCAAAAACAGTTGCAGATGTGTATTGACAGAGAACTTCCAGAGGTGCAAACTGGATTCAGAAGAGGACGTGGAACAAGGGTTATCATAGCTGTTGTCCGATGGATCTTGGCTCAAGGCAAAAAATACCAGAAAGATGTTTACTTGTGTTTTATTGACTATGCAAAGGCATTTGATTGTGTGGATCATGACAAATTATGGATAACATTGAGAAGAATGGGAATTCCCAGATACTTGATTGTACTCATGAGGAACCTGTACCTTGACCAGGAGGCTGTCATTCGAACGGAACAAGGGGACACTACATGGTTTAAAATCAGGAAGGGAGTGCATCAGGGTTGTATCCTTTCCCCATACTTATTCAATCTACATGTTGAGCAAATACTCTGAGAAGCTGGACTAGATGAAGAAAAATGTGGCATCAGGATTGGAAGAAGAATCATTAACAACCTGAGATATGCAGATGATACAACTTTGCTTGCTGAAAGTGAGGATAACTTGAGGCACTTACTGATGAAGGTTGAAGAATACAGTCTGCAGTATGGATTATGTCTCAATATAAAGAAAACAAAATTCCTCACAACTGGACCAATGAGCAGCATCACAATAAGTGGAGAGAAGATTGAGGTTGACAAAGAATTCATATTGCTTTGTTCTGCAATCTATGCCAATGGAAGCAGCAGTCAGGACATTAGACGACATGTAGCATTGGGAAAGTCAACCACGAAGGAACTGTTTCAAGTGCTGAGGAGCAAGGATATCTCCTTGGGAACTAAGGTGCACCTGACACAAGCCATGATATTTCCAATTGCCTCATATGCATGTGAGAGCTGGGCAATGAATAAGAAAGACTGAAAAAGAGTTGATGCTTCTGCGTTGTGGTGCTGGTGAAGAATGCTGAAAGTACCATGGACTGTTGAAAGAACTACCAGATCTGTCCTGGAGGAAGTGCACCCGAAATGCTCCTTGGAAGCAAGAATGGCCAGACTTCATCTCACCTATTTTGGTCATGTTGTCAGAAGGGACCATTCCCTGGAGAAGGATGTCATGCTTGGTAGGGTGGAGGGTCGACGAAAGAGCGGGAGGCCTTCAATGAGATGGATTGGCATGGTGGCTGCAATGATGGGCTCAAGTATAGCAGGGATTGTGGGGCTGGTGAGGGATCGGGCAGTGTTTTATTCTGCTGTGCATCGGGTCACTATAAGTTGGAGATGACTCCACGGCACCTGACAACAATAACAGTCCTTTCACTGAAAATTATTTTGACAACTTCTCTCCTTCCTCTTCTTCAATATTTCTTTCTCCAGTTATACACATATCATGTAAGCCAAATCTGTATTTGAAGTGATAAAACCAGCCCTTGCTAGCATTAAATTACTTCCAGTAGTCTTCTCCTTGTTGTTCCTTCAGGTTTTCAAAAAGTCTGTGTGCTTCCATTTGAATCCTCAATAATCTCAATAGGAATTCTGCTCTGAAGTTGGTCCTCTATCCAAATCAGCAACAGCTTCTTCATCTCCTGGACTGGCCCTTGTCTCTTCTTTGTTAAAACTGTCAATTTTATTCCAATTGCTCCTTTAACTGCCTCCAAAATCCTATTCTTATCCTTAATGATTGTTGAAATGATCGAATGAAACAGTCCTTTACATGTTCTGTTTCACCAACTTTCTTTCTATTATCACAGGCCTTAAAGAGCTCTGGTAGTATAGAGCCTAAGGCATTTGACTGCTAACCAGAAGGCTTGCAGTTCAAACCCACCAGCCACTCCTCAGAAGGAAGGTTGGACAATCTACTTATGTAGTGATACTGCCTTGGAAACACAAGTAGGGGTCACTATGCGTTGGATCCAACTCCATGGCAGTGAGTTTGATTTGGTTTTTTTTTAATGATCTTCGTCTTCATATCCTTGTCTAAAGTCTTGCTCACCTTCTTTTTTGGATTAGAGCTTTCAGTGGTATGACTTCTTTTAACAGACATATTGTTGGAGGTATAAGCAATACAGGTGTGCAATTAGAGAAACTTGAACAACTTGGCTTCAAATGAACAAATGACGCTTCTTATGGTATGAAATGCTGAATAAGCCACACTATAGGCTGGTCTACAATGAGGTCAGCATGAGTGTCTTAACAATGAAGTTGGAGTTGTAATGGCTGTCAGGTGCACGTGCAGTTCAATTGCTGTATTTCTTTAAACACATATTAGAGTTGAACACTGACCAACTTTCTATCTGCTACGATTCCCAACACCAATTTAATTGTAGAACAGGCCATAGCCTGCTATGTAGCAATGTTTTCAACAGTAAATCATAAAATTGAACATCTGCAAATGCACAGCTGAGCGTAACTTCAGCAAATTACACACTGCAACAATGTTATAGAGTATATATTTCTAACGATATCCTATAAAAAGAAAAAAAAAAAAAAAACACTCAATAGTCCTAAGTGTGATTTGTCATAACTCAAACATGTAGTAAGTCAGGGATTACTTGCATATTTTTACAATAATAATAAGAAGAAAAAGATGGCCTCATTGAAACTTTTTATATGGCTTTCTGCTGTTGTTGTTGTTGTTGTTTTCCCCATATGGCAGTTAAGGGAACAAAACAAGTGCTGTACATTACTTACCAATTCTGTAAATAAGAACTTTGCTGCCAGTGGGATCCCTGGATCTCAAGACTCCAAGGTAGCCTGCTGTTAGAAGGCCAAGGACACTTCTAGGGTGTAAGTCTGCACTTATTTCTGGACATTCTTCTCTCCACTTATAATAGTTTTGTAGTAACTGAAAAATAAAATAAAATTAGAATTATCTAGAAATGAGTTTCAGCATAAGTGGTAAAAATTACATATAAATCTTGCCATGAGAGGATTTTCCTCTGGGCTAATTTTCTTACTGTGAAAATAAAGGGTTCCTTTCATCATGGATCTAAGGTTTTAGGAGTTAATCCCAAATTCAAAGTTGAGTTATTTTCCTTTGCCTCCTGTGGTAGAGTTTCCAAAAATAGTCACCAACAATGCCTCCGCTCCTGGCATGCACATGTCATTCCTCCCATCAAGAGTTGAGCCCATTTTTCTTCCTCTTGTAACTGGGCTGGCTCTGTGCTTTGATTTGACTGACAGGATGCAGCAGAAATGACACTATGCCAGTTACAGGACTATCCATTAAAAGGTGTGATACCTTCTGTTTGGCTCTTTTTGGAAGCCATATACCATGTAATATTACTGGATGATAACAAATCATGTGGGGAGAGAACCTAGAGATTGAGGACATCTTGATAGTGACGTCTGCTAAGTTCCCAGTTGATCAAGTGCAACAGAAATGAACTATCTGTGTTGAGCCCTGACTGATTTATAGAATTGCAAGTAAGTATATTCTTGTGTTTTAAGCCACTAAGTTCCAGAATGATTTGTTACTTATGATAGACAGATGAAGCACCACCTTTAATCTTTTTTGAAATATGAAAAAAAAGAATTAAAAAACATGAGTAAATCCACTAATGTCACTGAATAATTTGTATAGAAATTGTCAAATGGAAGCCTAATTTGCCACATAAACTTATACCAACAACATAATAATTTTTTAAAAAAAAAAGGTGAATATAGCCAACAAGCTATTTATTTATTTATTTATTTATTTATTAGCACCAACAATGTTCCAGGCATTGTTTTAGGCATTTGAGTTATAACAGTGAACAGACTAAAATTTCTGCTCTCGTTGGGGCTGACCTGTTGGTTATAACCGTATCATCTTTCTATTTCAGGCTACTTTTGCAGGAAAATCCTTGGATCTGTGATTTATCATCTGTTTGATCTTGGGTTTTAACTCCTTTGAGTCTTGTTTCCTCAAATATAGACTGTTGTTGTTATTTGCCGTCGAGTCGGACCCGACTCATAGCGACCTCTCCTTGGGTTTCCGAAGCAGTATCACTACGGAAGTAGATTGCCCCATCTTCCTTCTGAGGAGTGGCTGGTGGGTTTGAACCGCCAGCCTTCTGGTTAGCAGTCAAGTGCCTTAGGCACTACACCACTAGAGCTCCTCAAATATAGACTAAGGATGCTAATACTACCTTGGGGAGTTATGTGTAAAGCAAATGTGTGCAAAATAAGTGATAGCTAGCACTGCTATTATAATGTTGATATTGTTGTCGTTATGTGTGGTCCAGTCGGACGACCACTCCTTGGGTTTCCCAGGTGGTATCACTACTGAAGTAGATTGCCCAACCTTCCTTCTGAGGAGTGACTGGTGAGTTTGAACTGCCAGCCTTCTGATTAGCAGTCAAGTGCCTTAGGCACTATGGTACCAGAACTCCTATTATAATAGGGAAATTTATTTGGATTCATTACTTACTTATATTACAGATAACTAAGATCTTTTTATTTAGATTTTTATTTCCACCTCTAAAAAAGAGCTAGATCAAAGATTACCAAAAACAAACAAACAAAAACCTATATTGCTGTCTAAGGAGCTCTAGTGGTATAGTGGTTAAGGCATTTGGCTGTTAACCAAAAAGATCGGTGGTTCAAACTCACCAGGTGCTCTGTGGAAGAAAAATGAGACAGTCTGCTCCCATAAATATTTATAGCATTGGAAACCCAAGGGCAGTCACGAAAAGTCAGAATTGGTGGCAGTAAGTTTGGAGTTTTGGTTTTATACTACTCCCTATATATCTCTAGGGAGCTCTGGTGGCATAGTACCTAAGGCACTACTATTTGACAGCTAACCAGAAGTCTGGTAGTTCAAACCCACCAGCCACTCCTAGGAAGGAAGGTTGGGCAATCTACTTCCACCGTGATACCACCTCAGAAATCCAAGGAGGGGGCGTTATGAGTCAGATCCGACTCCACAGCAGTGAGTTTGGTTTTGGTTTAGTCTGTATCTCTATATCATGGCCATACTTTCTCCTAACAAAAAAGCAACGAATTTTGACTTTGTTATAGTGGTATGCATTCAGAAAGCCGCAAAAATGTCTAGCTATTTCATCTTGGTAATATACGATTTGAAGACATCCTCTTTTTACCCAAAAGAACAACCAAATAGTGTTAATCAATATATGCAAATTATACAAACACTGCAGTGTATTATAAAAAATATCCAAAGCAAATTATACATTTAAAATTTGTTATATTTTAATTTTCCTCTTTATGATTTTCAGTATTTCCAATTTTTCTAAAGTGGCAATATATTTGTTTTGTTCTTGAAAAGATCTGTTAGCAAGCTCAAATGAAATAAAAGGGTACATTTTATATTTAAGAGTCATTGACATAAACCTGATAATTGTAACCACAAAAATGGATAATGGACTAGATGAGAAACTACAGATAATAAAATAAAAGCATTATGGGTAAAATCCTGAGATTTGGGAAATGTCACTTACTGGAGACTCTGGTGGCACTGTGGCATGAGAGAAGAAAGTCATCTGTGCTGGTCTGCTCCTCTCTCTCCCTTATTTTGTATTCATCTCTCTCTTTTTTCCTGACTCTCTCCCTCTCTCTTTCATTTCTGCATTAAACTTTTCTTAACTGGTTAAAAAAAGAGGATGTTGTCAAGAGTTAAGCACAACAGTGGGAGGTAAGAAAGAAGAAAGTCACTAGACCTGCCAACAAATAAATAATCGGTGACCTAAATAACGGTTTCCAAAAGCAGTAAGAACAAAAGACACATTGTTGATTCTGGTACATCCATTCTATTTTATAAAATGATTTTTCTTCCTTTCCTTGGCTTAGGGGGCTTCATATAAGTGCTAACAGCATATTACAATGCTCATTATTTTTCTGAAAGTTCCTTCAGACATAAACACAATCCTTTTAAATGTGATTCAAGAAAACACTGAATGTAGCATTTTAGCACCTGTATAGAAACAAGGGTTTTATTTTCCCATGGAATGTTAAGAGTTGTGTCTTCATTAGAAAGAATTCTTTAGATAATGGCAGTATCATCAGCTTATTCACCTCTACAGAGTGCTGAGCACCCAGAAGATAGGTGCATGTGTTTAATGAAAGATTAAGTAAATGCATGAATAAAACACCTGGATCCACACACTTGGAAAAATTACTTTGAGAAAGATGCACAAATCACTCTCAGACCTTTAACACTTAACTTTTGCAAATTGAAACGTCTCAATCTGGATATTTGATCATTTTTTCCTACTGATAAATAAATTCAAAGGTCCAGTAGATATAAATAAACTCTGTAATCGACCTTAAGACAAGAAGAACCAGATAGTGCCCAGCTACCAATGTCAACCGCTCGGTAAGGGATCAAAACTGGAGATCCTGAATGGATGGGAGGAAAAATGTGGAACAAAATTCAAAAACACAATGACGACCAGAATAACTGGTTTGATGGAGTCTGATGAGACCCCCAAGACTATGGCCCTGGGATACACTTCAGGCATGGGATATGACTCATTCCCAAGGACGGGCTCTCAGCCCAACAATGGAAAGACTTACATGCAGAACACCTAACCCACGCATCTACTCTACAGAAATATACCCCTTGGAGCAATCAGCCATAGGGCACCAGAGGGGTGACATTTACATGGAGGGAAAGCTGGACACACAGGAATGCATAACTAAGAAAGGCACAGGGATGGGGGTCACAGGGAAGGGAAAGGAGGACAGTGGGTTAGGGATAGATATGGTAATCAGAGAGTGAAACCAAATGTACATGAACTATTGAATGTAAAACAAGTTCTGCTCTGTAAATTTGCACCCAAAGCACAATAAAAAAATAACAATAATAAATAAACCATGTAAATGATATAAATAAATTGCTACTGAGAGATTCTCAAATCAAACACTTAAAATGCACAAAAGCAACTGATAGCAAATGAATATTCATTATTGGAAGGTACCTGTTTTGTATAACAATTTTTGTTATTGTTGTTAGGTGTCTTTGAATTGGCTCCAACTCATAGTGATCCCTGAAGCTGGTAGTGTAGTGCCTAAGGCACTTGACTGCTAACCTGAAGGCTGGAGGTTCAAACCCACCAGCCACTCCTTGGAAGGAAGATGGGGCAATCTACTTCCATAGTGATACTGCCTTGGAAACCCAAGGAGGGGTCACTATGAGTCGGGCCTGACTCAAAGGCACATAACAACAACAACATAGTGATCCCATATGAAACAGAACACTGCCTGGTCCTGCAACATCCTCCCAATCATTGTTGCAGCCACTGTGTCATTGATCTCTTTGAGGATCTTCCTCTTTTTTGCTGACCCTCTACTTTAATGTGCATGATGTTCTTCTCCGGAGACTGGTCCCTTTTGATAACATGTCCAAAATATGTAAGATGAAGTCCTGCCATCTTCCCTTCTTGCAAGACACAGTTGTTTGTTCTTCTGGCAAAAACAAAAGAAAACAAAACTCACTGCCACTGAGTTGATTCAGTCTCATAGCAACCCTCTCTGGGTTTCTGAGGTGGTAAATCTTTACTGAAGTAGATTGCCCAGTCTTCCTTCCACGGAGTGGCTGGTAGGTTTGAACTGCCAACCTTCTGGTTAGCAGTCAAATGCCTTAGGCACTATGCCAGAGTCCATAACATATTCGATATTCTTCACCAACACCAGAATTCAATGGCATCAATTCTTCGGTCTTCCTTATTCATTGTCTAGCTTTCACATGCATATGAGGCAATTGAAAATACTATGACTTGAATCAGTTCCCCTTAGTCTTCAAGGTGGCATCTTGCTTTTCAACACTTTAAAGAGATATTTTTGCAGCATGTTTGCCCAATGCAATACATCATTTGATTTCTTGAGTGCTGCTTCCAGGGTGATTGTGAAACCAAGCAAAATGAAATCCTTGACAACTTCAATATTTTCCACCTTGATCATGATGTTGCTTATTGATCCAGTTAGGAGGATTTTTATTTTCTTTGTATTGAGATGCAATCCATACTGAAGAGTATAGTATTTGAACTTTGTAAGTAAGTGCTTCAAGTTCTCTTCACTTTCAGCAAGCAAGGTTGTGTCATCCACATATTGCAGATTGTTGATGAGTCTTCCTCCAATTCTGATGCTGCATTATTCTTCATATAGCCCAGCTTCTTGGATTATTTGCTCAGCATACAGATTGAGTAAGTATGGTGAGAGGATACAACCCTGATACACACCTTTCCTCTTTTTAAACCATGCAGTATGCCCTTGTTCTGTTTGAACAACTGCCATTTGGTCTATGTACAGGGTCCACATGAGTACAATTAAGTGTTCTGGAATTCATATTCTTCTCAATGTTGTCATAAATTGTTATGATCCATGTAGTCAAATGCCTTTGCATAGCTAACAAAACACAAGTAAACATCTTTCTGGTATTCTTTGATTTCAGGCAAGATCCATCTGACATCATGATACTCCACTTTCCATATCTTCTTCTGGGAGCTCCGGTAGTGTAGTGCCTAAGGCACTTGACTGCTAACCAGAAGGCTGGTGGTTCAAACCCACCAGCCACTCCTCAGAAAGAAGGTTGGGCAATCTACTTCCATAGTAATACTGGCTCAGAAACCCAAGGAGGGGTCGCTATGAGTCAGATCCAACTCAACAGCAGTGAGTTGAGTTGAGTTTAAGTGTGGTTTTGGGAAACCCCTAAACTTGCAGTTTGTATCAGAAAGTCTGGGAGATTTGGTACTCTGGAGGACTATGCCCTAAACCTTGAAGTTTGACTTACTCTTGGAAAAGGACAAAAAGCTTATCATATGGAGCAAAAACATAAAGAACAGTGCTTTTCATTTGTGAAAAAAAGGAATTCATAAGAACCTGTGGAACACATTGGGAGGTTAACAGTTTGTTGCTTTTTATTGCTTTAAACTGAAGAGGCAAGTGGGGTGTAGTTGAAAGCATACACTGTGGAGTGAACCCAAGTTCAAGGCCCACTACACCCCTTAATAACTATATAACTTTAAACAAGTCACTTACTCTTTACTTCTCAGTTTATACAATGAGAAAATGATGACATAATCCATAAAAACATTATTTATTAAAGTATTTGAAACTCCCTAAGCATATTAGCTCTTAGGTTTAGAAAACCTCAGTAATTATAATTACAAATTTAAAAACTAGAATAACAACAAAAGTTTCATTATAACTGAGATACTAATCAAGCTTCCTTCATACACTAAGACTATAGAGATTTTTTTTTCATTATGAATAAGGGAGTTTGAATTTAATGAACTGCCTTTATGGAGAAAACTTTAAAACCTTTAAAAATAGTTTCACATTCTTACCCTTTCCCTTTCCTTTCAAGTTGGCAGAAAAGTAAGGCAAAGAGTTCACAGAGAGAAACTTGATTTCTGTCCAGTGAATTTAGACAAAGTCCAGCTAGCCAGTTTCTCAAGGGCAATAAAAACACTTCAGTAAAATAAAGAATACAGAAAGTGGGGAACAGTACCTAAGGCATTTGACTGCTTAACCAGCTGGCTGGAGGTTCAAACCT
>NW_006921647.1:500790-527211 GCF_000298275.1 Orycteropus afer afer | reverse complement strand
TTAGACATCACTTTTAAAAAGTAACTAAAATGAAATCAGTAATTCATGAATTTTCTGTTAGTCATCTCTACAAATAAATGTTTAATGCCTCACTTAAACTGCACTCTTCATAGGACTTTAGACTGTCTTCCATTCAGTAGCTGCAGAGTAAATATTAGTTTATTATTTGTTAGGATACCTGGGCAGCCATCCAACAAAACAAAAATACAGCTGGATTCCCTTTTCTCCTTTTGCATCAGAATAACTCCAGGTAGATCAAAGATTCCGACACTATAAAAAAGAAATCATAAATTACAGTAGAAAAAATATTGGGTAGAGGAAGCTTATAAGCCCCAGAAGCAATTAAATCAATTACATTTGATTACAGAAAAAAATTTAAACTCTGCACAGAAAGAAAATAGTATAAACAATGTCAAAAGACCAACTACAAACTTGGACAAAGGCTTTTCTTTAATACATAAAGATACTTTATGAATGAATAAGAAGATGACTAAAACGCAAAATTAAAAATGAACATATGGCAAAAATAGGTATTTACATAGAAAAAACCTTAAATTTTTAATCCATAAAAGATGATTAATCTCACATATAACTAAATAAATTCATATTATAATAGAAACTATTTGTCACCTAGTAGGTTGATGGACTGTAATGTTTAATAATACTCTGTAGGTGACAATATGGCGTAAAAGGCACCATCATGTAATATCAAAGTAAAATTGCTGCAAACTATTTGGAGGCCAGTTTGGTGCATCCATCAACACTGAAAAATCCACATCCCACTTCATCCAGTGATATTGCAGGCTGAATTGTTCTATGAGGATATATTCCTATATACACACAAAGACAAAGGTATAAGGACATACTACTCCAATAGAACACCCATTCCACGATGATAGAGACCGCATTAGTCTTTTTGCTTCATCTGGTTTCCTGTACTGCCAGGCAAATTGCAGGAATTCAAAAGATAGCACTGAAGGGAATGATCGTTTAAGGTAGAACTACTATCATTCGGTAACAACCAAACCAGTCCAGGACTGGTTAGATGAATATTAATATAGGATATCCACACAATAGAATAATACATAGCTCACAGAAAGAAAAACACTGAAGTACTAATCAAGCTTTCTTCATACAGTATCATATATGCTGATGTAAAATGATCTTCATGATAGGTCAGATAAGAAAGGCAAAGTGTAAAACACATACATATGCTTATGTAAATGTAGACTGTATTTAGAACGATAAACAAGGTAATGTTAATAGCAGCCACTTCTGGGAAGACGACTAGCAAACTGAGGTTTTGGGGTGGAGAAACTCACTTTTCACATTTTACTATGTTGCATTATGTGGGTTATTTATTTATTTAATCACCTGTGTGCATTACTTTTTCAAATAAAAATGAGTTAACAACAACAACAAATCTCATACTCATTTGAGTTCTGTATGATAAACCATTCGTTCCCTTCCAAATAGGAGCTCTGGCTGCTAAGGAAAAGGTAGCTAGGTGGTCTGAACCCGCCAGCCGCTCAATGCGAGAAAGATGAGTCAGTCTGTATCCCTGAAGATTTACGTCCTTGGGTATGTATGGCCTTAGGTCACTGAGTCGGAATTGACTCAATGGCAGTGGATTTCAGTTTTTGTCCTCCCAATTCGTTGCGTGTCATCTGAGCAAGCCACTTGAAGAATGGGCTAGATCAGGTCCAGTTGCTGAGTGCTTACTACTGTGTGCCAGCACTGTGCTAGGTACATCTTCTTCCAACCTTAAAACTGGTTAATATTCCATCCTTGGAACCAGTCAGTGAGGAGGCATTCTTACTGTTCTTCTGCAGAAGAGGACACGGAGCCGAAGCCACCCAAACAGTAAATGAAAAATTCAAGGTGGAGTCCTCATTTTTGATTCCTGTCTTTCCACCATGTCCCTTTCTCAAGCAGCTGTAGCATGCTGGCAAACACAAAGAACAGCGCCAAATTCCTTCCGCCAGACTCAAAAGACACTGTGTTGCTTTACTATCAGCATACTTAAGTATTACTATTAACTATTTTGTTACAGTAGGCTTCAAACCTTCAGTTTTTCCACTAATTTTATTTTCCCCCTCACATTTAGGAGTTATCTCCTGAGATGGGATGGGTCTGAGCTTCCTACTCCTCATCTCTTAACTTTGTTTTATATGACAGGCCTTCCAAGGGAGAAAACTATCCAAAGTATGTAGGCTTGAGAAACTTATCTTGGGAGTTTCAGACACTTTCTTCGTTTCCCGTTCCCTTAAACCAGTGAAACTAGAAAGACCGGCGAGATGGCTGCGAACTCCTGCAGCCACGGCCCACATCCCAAGTGTGGCCAGGCCGCGCGCCCCAGTGGCAGACACCCTTACCCGCCAGGCTTGGTCCGTGTCGAAGTCCCGGGCGCGCAGGAACCGCAGCAGGAAGGAGTCGGAGAGCTGCAGTGGCGCGAGTGGAACGCCCGCCTCCTGGGCCCTGTGCCGCAGCTCCGCCAGGCCCGGCTGCAACAGCGGCGAGTGATCTGGCAGCGCGTTGAGCTGCTGGCCGGCCGCGAACCCCGGCTGCTGCTCTGCCATGCCTGCCGCTCGGACAGCCACTGCTGCAAGCCAGCAGTAAAAGCGCGTCCCGCGCTACCTCGCCGGCCCCTCCTTTGGTGGCCGCTGCCCAAAACGCATCCAGACACCCGCGGGCCCGCCCGCAAGCACCGCGGGGTCGTCTAGAGCCCCCACGTCCGTCTGGCCGGCCTAGGGCAGCTCCCAGGGTCGCGTGGGCCGGACTGCCTGCTCAACTTCGCTGAGTCGGGAAGAGAATCCTTGCAGCTACACAAGTGATAGGAAGCCAGACCTACCTCCTTACCAACCAACTGCGCGCGGTGTTCCCACCGCTGAAGTACTAGGTAGTAACCTGAACCTCTTACCAGAGAGGGAAGTGGTGTTCGACGCCAAGAGGAAAATGTCTTTAAAAAAAAAAAAAAGTTATTTTTCCAACCCAGTTTACAGCCGGGTGGGATGTTTTATTTATTTATTTATTTTACAGTGGTCTGCTAGAAAACTATTTTTTTTTCCTGCCTTCCTTCCTTCCTTTCTCCCTTCCCTTCCCCCCTTCCTTCCTACCATTCATCTCTCCATAGTCTTGGAGCTGTAAGATGTCTCAGCCCAATCATTTGTGGCACTGTGACAAATGTGCTACTGAGCCCTCCTCCTCATATTTCTTCCACGAACGGTTCAAGCTGACTACGTTAGACAGTGGCTTCTAAGGTACTCATGTTCCACAACGCTACCTTAACACACTCACTACTCTGACCCTTCCTCATAATTCAGGAGAACTTTTAATACTGAGTACCTGACCAGTGGCTACTAGGTCCAGATTCAACAACTACGTGATTGACAAATGTCATTAAAAAAAAAAAAAAAAAAGTCCTGTGCTACACTCCATCACCAATGAATTTTAGTGCCTAAGGCATTTGACTGCTAACCAGAAGGCTGGCGGTTCAAACCCACCAGCCACTCTTTGGAAGGAAGATTTGGCAATCTGCTTCCATAGTGATACTGCCTTGGAAACCCAAGGAGAGGTCGCTATGAGTTGGATCCGACTGGATGGCAGTGTGTTTGAGTTTTGAGACTCTTTTTGGGCAGTCTGAAGCCCTTATACGACCGCATCTAAATTATCTTGGGTAATGAAGATGAAGGAAGGAAATTATGTGGAAACCTGAAAATTTGTTAAGTTGGCATTTTGTTATCTTTACCCATTGACACTTCCACTGGCTGTCAGTTTATTGTGGTGGCTTGTGTGTCACTGTGATGCTGGAGGCTATGCCATTTCTATCTCCAATACCAGCATGTCACCTATAGTGGACAGGTTTCAGCAGGGCTTCTAGTCTGAAACAGACTTGGAAGAAAAACCTGGTAATCTACTTCTGAAAAAGTACCCACAAGAACATTGTCTGACTCACTTGCTTTGGACATGTCATCACTAGAAGGAGCATCACATTGGAGGAAGTAAAGGGCCAGTGAGAGTTGGGGAGACCCTTGGTGAGATGGATTGGTATAATAGCTGAAATGATGAACTCACAGGGTGTCAACTGGAAGGAGCAGGCATACTTTGCTCTGTTGTACATAAGGTCACCACGAGTTGAAGTCAAATTGACAGCAGCTATTTATCTATTGACCCATTAAAACTATCCTAGAATTGACCTGTCTCCCCAAGGGAGAATTAATGAAACTATTTCTTACTAAATAAAACTATGTGCACATTAAGTTCTGGACTTTGTAAAATGAATAAAACCAAGTACTTGACTTTGATGCACTCAATGAAGTGAAGGAGATTACCATTTCATTCATTAGAGAAATATTTATTGTGTGGCTACTGGGTCCAGACCCTATCCTAGGTACAGGAGATACTTCCATGAACAAAACAGACAAAATCTTGCCTTCAAGAGAGTTCATTTTTATGAAGGAAGACAGATAATAAATAAGTAAATAAATATGGTACTTAAGATGGCAGTATTGCTCAGGAAAACATAAAGCAATTAAGGGAGGTAATGAAGGGAGTGATGTTTGAATACACACCTAAATAAGGTAAGGGAGCTGGCCAAGAGTATATCTGACATTGGAAAGTAGCAAAAACTTCTGTTCTGTGGGAGATGAGAAACCATTAGGATAAAGAATCAGAATTTAATGGAAAAGCTAATATAAATGAAGGGTAGTAATTCTAAGCTTTGTTTTTTCCTCAGAGTGAGATGGGAAACTATTAGAGTAAAGATTTAGAATACAACATGAAATCTGCTGCTGCTGCCGCTGCTGCTGCTGTTGTGAGGTGCCGTCGAGTCAGCTCTGGCTCATGGTGACCCTATATACAACAGAATGAAACACTGCCTGGCCCTGCACCATCCTCACGATCTATGCTTGAACCCATTATCCACCTTGTTGAGGGTCTTCCTCTTTTTTGCTGACCCTCTACTTTCCCTGATGTCCTTCTCAAGGGAATGGCCCCTTCTGACCAAAGTAGGTGAGACAATGTCTGGCCATTCTTCTTTCCAGGGAGCATTCTGCATACACTTCTTCCAGGACAGATTTGTTTGTTCTTCTGGCAGTCCATGGTGTTTTCAATATTCTTTGCCAGCACCACAATTCAAAAACATCAACTCTTCTTCAGTCTTCCTCATTCCTTGTCTAGTTTTCACGTGTACATGAGGCTATTGAAAATACCATGGCTTGGGTTAGGTGCACCTTAGAGTTCAAAGTGGCATCTTTGCTCTTTAACACTTTAAAGGGGTCTTTTGTGGGAGATTAGCCCAATGCAATATGACATCTGATTTCTTGACTGCTGTGTTCATGCATTTTGATTGTGCACTGAAGTAAAATGAAACCCCTGACAACTTCAATCTTTTCTCCATTTATCATGATGTTGCTTATTGGTCCAGTTGTGATTATTTTTTTTTTTTTTTTCTTTCTTTATGTTGAGGTGTAATCCATAAGAAATCTGCTAGGAAAGAAGTATGGAGAAAGTGCTGAGAGACCACAGGAGAAGCCTACCTAAATGTCTGAGAGATCTGGGATTGCTTCACGAAGGATAAACATTTGCTGGGCATAGAGGATGCATTGCAGAAATTAGTCAAGTAAAGAAGAGAGGGGAGAAATCAGGATGAAAGTGTACTAGTCAAAATGGGTAAACTATGCCAGGCCTCACTGGGAGCACTGGATAATTAAAGGTATAAGAGAAGCCAGTTCTAAGTGTTTAAAAG
The DNA here is from genome assembly GCF_000298275.1 of Orycteropus afer afer. Lineage (NCBI taxonomy): Eukaryota > Metazoa > Chordata > Mammalia > Tubulidentata > Orycteropodidae > Orycteropus > Orycteropus afer. The sequence goes on along the minus strand of NW_006921647.1, from coordinate 521,465 downwards.
TGAATTAGCAAGAGAATTTTATATGATATGTTTTGTTATGGTTTTTTTTTTTTTGGTTGTGTTTTGTTTTGTTTTAGCACATTCCTCTATACATTCTTAGTAATTGGTATCACATTTTTCATAATTAGGCAAAAAGTTCATAAACATTATCTAGCTATAGTTATAGTATCTTTTTTTAGATGTGAACTGTGAGTGTGGAATGCAAATTAGTAATTTCTACATTTGTTGACACTTTTAGAAGATAAACACAAAAGAATATGGATTGATTGCCACCAAACTAGATGAAAATCCACTCAGAGACTAGATAGTCATGAGAGAAAGATCCTAAATACCCAAGAGGCAGTGGTAGCAGTGGATAGCTATAACTAGAGTGTGAAGCAATTCCCAGTTTCTGTACTTAGGTCAATTGAACAGAGGGCAACATTAAGGGAAAGTTGAAAAAGTGGTGGAGTAAGTGTATAAGGTGAGAACCCTAGAATGAAACTTGATTACTTTGTGTTTTCCTTTCATGCAGATTATACTGTATCTTTCAAATATGTATTTTGAATCTACTTAAAATTGTTTAAATTCTTGACAAATATTTCAAAGCATGTTTATTTGTGAAGTGTTTTCAAATTTGCTATGCTCGAATTTTATTCTCATGAGCTCATATTTACTGAAAATGCATCTAAGTCTCTAGTACAAAGATTTCAAAAAGTTTCTGGGACTAACAGTATAAGGAAACAAGAACAAAAGTGGAAGGAAAGGTTAGTTAATATTTTGTACAATTAGCTTACAAATTACTCTGAAAAATCAACAATGTATTCTTTTGAAATTCAATTATTTATTGACAACAGAAAAAACCATTACTATCAAGTTGCTGATGACTCCCAGTAACCCTACAGAGCAAGGTACAACTGTTCCAAAAGGTATCCAAAGGTATAATCTTTACAAAAGCAGACTGTCACATCTTTCTCCAATGGAGCAGTGGTAAGGTTCAAGTAACCAAACTTTCAGTTACCAAAAAGGTGCTTAACTACTGTGCTACCAGGGCTTGCAGTATATTTGTGAATTATTAGTACCCATTTAATTATTTTAAGTATTAGATTCTAATGATACACAAATACACCCATTAATTTATTTTGATTTTAGTGTGACAGCAAAGACACAAATAATATCTATCAAGGTTAAAAAATAACTTTAAAAAAAGGTTAAAATTATTTATCTCATATAAATACAAAAATGGACATGTATGAAAGATGTTATCTAATTCTTAAAGAGGGAACAAGGCAATGCTATAACAAGTTCAAAGGAGAAGTAAAAAATAAAATAAAAATGTATAGCAAGTAAAGGAATATACATAGAGTCTGTCATTTTATTGTACTATAGTGGCTGTGATATTAAAATCTATACCACCAGCATTTCACATATCATTTGGGTCACCCATCATGGTCAAGTTTCAGCAGAGTTTCTAGACTAAGACAGATTAGGAAGAAGGATGTGACCAGGTCCACTTCTAAAAAAATTGGGCACTGAAAACCTTATGAATAGCAGTGAAACATTGTCTGGTTGGAAAATACTCAAAATATAACTGGAAAAGAGCTGCCTCCTCAAAGTAGAGTTGACTTTGAAGACAGGGATGGAGTAAAGCTTTCAGGACCTTCATTTGCTGATGTGCTACAACTCAAAATGAGAAGAAATAGCTGTAAACATCTATCAATAATCAGAAACTGTATGAAGTATGAACACAGTAAAATTGAAATTTGTAAAAAGAACAATGAAATGGAACACACAAAGATCAACACCCTAGGCATTAGTGAGCTGAAATGGACTGATATTGGTCATTCTGAATCAGACACTCATATGGTCTACTATGCCAGGAACAACAAATTGAAAATGAATGGTGTTGTATTCATCATGAAAAATAACACAAGATCTATCCTGAAGTACAGTGCTGTCAGTGATTGGATAATATCTACACACTTACAAGGAAAACCAGTCAATATGACTATTATTCAAACTTATACACCAACCACTAACGTCAAAGATGAAGAAATTAAAGATTTTTACAAACGTCTGCTGTCTGAAATTGACCAAATATGCAATCAAGATGCATTGATAATTATTGATAATTGAAATGCAAAAGTTGGAAACAAGGAAGAAGCATTGGTAGTTAGAAAATATGAACTTGGTGATAGAAATGACACTGAAGATTGCATGACAGAATTTTACAAGACCAATGACATATTCATAGCAAATACCTTTTTCAACAACATAAACAGCAACTATACATGTGGACCTTGCTAGATGGAAGACAAAGGAATCAAATTGACTACATCTGTGGAAAGAAGCTATGGAGAAGGTCAATATCATCAGTCAGAACAAGGCCCAGAATTGAATGTGGAACAGACCATCAATTGCTCATATACAAGTTGCTCACATGCAGGAGACCCTGGAGACTGCATCTTATGACCTCCTCTAACTTTAGGAGGGGGAGACTCAATTACCATCAGTAGCATCAGTCCAAGGCTGATTCCTATGAGACGGAAGTCAGACATGATGCCACTTTCCAACCTTTTTATTAATTCTGATACCATCCATCCTTCCCATGGCTCTCTATTCTCTTCTGGGTTCAATAATTTCTTGCAATACCCACACAGAACTCACAGACGATATTCATGAGTCTGGGATTTATTAGGGAAGTAACAGGTTACAATTCAAGATCAGTCACAAGTCAGGATACAGTTCTTCAATCAGGACAACTTCTTCTCAATCATGCAGCAAGCATTCTTTTCTCTGGCCTCAGTCTCTGACTTGCTCAGGCCAGTGTTGAAAAGCTCTTTTAGCTTTGCCAATAGGTACTTAAAGAGGAACCCCACTCAGCCAGCAAGAGTCCTTCATGAAGGTACTCAGCTTTCTTGCTCCATGGGCTGGGAAGCCCAACACATGCCACACTTAGTTCTGCTGCCTCTACTTCTTCTTACTGTGTCTCTGCCATTTCTCTGCCAAGGAGGTTTAGTACAGGGATCTTGGGTCCAAGGATGCCCTCCACTCCTGGCTTTTCTTTCTTGATGGGAGTGAGATTCCCCCATTCTCACCTCTGTGATGCCTCATTTTAAGCCTAACAGAATGGTAAAACTGACCAGTACATATGTTAGGGCTCTATACACATTATTTGCATGGTCCTATCTCTACAAGGGTGCCATATACCTTATTTACATTATTAACAAGCTATCCAAACCCCTTGGTGGACCACAAAGCACCTCACATTTACGGAGTTCTACCAAGTCTTGTGGTGGGAATCACAAAGGCCATGGCTAGAAAAGCCATATTAAGTAATTTATTGTACAACATAAGTTTAAGTTGGAGAAAATGGAAACAAGTCCATGTGAGCCAAAGTATAACCTTAAGTATATCCCAACTGAGTTTAAAGGCTATCTCAAGATTAGATTTGATGCATTGAACACCAATGACTGAAGACCAGAGGCGTTGTGGATGACATCAAGCACATGATACATGAAGAAAGTAAAAGGTTGTTAAAAACACAGGAAAGAAAGAAAAGACCAAAATAGATGTCAGAAGAGACTCTGAAACTTGCTCTTGATTGGAAAGTAGCTAACACAAAAGGAAGAAATGGTGAAATAAAAGTGCTGAACAGAAGACTTCAAAGGGTGGCTCAGGAAGAAAAAGTAAAATATTATAATGAAATGTGCAAAGATTTAGAGTTAGAAAATCAAGTGGGAAGAATATTCTTGGCATTTGTCAAACTGAAAGAACTGAAGAAAAACTTCAAGCCTAGAGTGCAATACTGAAGGATTCTAAGGGCAAAATATTGAATGATGCAGGAAGCATCAAAAGGAGATGGAAGGAATACACAGTCATTGTATCAAAAGTAATTGGTTAACATTCAGTCATTTTATGAGACAGCGTATGATCAAGGACTAATGATTTTGAAGGGAGAAGTCCAAGCTGCACTGTAGGAATTGGTGAAAAACAAGTCTTCAGGAACTGACAGAATAACCATTAAGATGTTCCAAAAAAGGACACAACACTGGAGGCACCACTCATTTATGCCAAGAAATTTGGAAACCAGAAACCTGACCAACTGACTGGAAGAGATCCCTATTAATGCCCATTCCAAAGAAAGGTGATCCAATAGAATACAGAAATTACTGAATAGTATCATTAATATCATATGCAAGTAAAATTTTGCTGAAGATAATTAAAAAATGGATGCAGCAGTACAGCGAAAAGGAATTGCCAGAAATTCAAGCCAGATTCCGAAGAGGACTTGGAACAAGGGATATCATTCCTGATGTCAGATGGATCTTGGCTGAAAGTAAAGAGTATCAGAAAGATGTGTACCTGTTTTTTATTGACTACACAAAGGCATTCGACTGTTGGAGTCATAATAAATTATGGATAACATTGTGAAGAATGAGAATTCCAGAACACTTAATTGTGCTCATGAAGAACCTTTACATAAACCAAGAGGCAGTCATTCAAACAGAATAAGGGGATACTGCATTTAAAATCAAGAAAGATGTGTGTGAAGGTTGTATCCTTTCACTATATTTATTCAATCTATATGCTGAGCAAATAATCTGAGAAGCTGGACAATATGAAGATGAATGCATCATCAGGATTGGAGGAGGACCCATTAACGACCTGTGATATGCAGATGACTCAACCTTACTTGTTGAAAGTGAAGAAGACTTGAAGCACTTACTGATGAAGATTAAAGACTACAGTCAGCAGTGTGGATTACACCTCAACATAAAGAAAACAAAAATCTTCACAACTGGACCAATAAGGAACATCACAATAAATGAAAAAAAGATTGAGATTGTCAAGGATTTCCTTTTTCTTGGATCCATAACCAATGCACATGGAAGCAGCAGTCAAGAAATCAAACAACATATTTCATTGGACAAATCTGCTGCAAAGGATCTCTTTAAAGTGCTAAAGAGAAAAGATGTCACTCTGAAGACTAAGGTGCACCTGACCCAAGCCACTGTCTTTTCATAGCCACATATGCATGTGAAAACTGGACAATGAATTAAGGAAGCACCCAGAAGAATTGATCCATTTGAATTATGGTGTTAGCAAAGAATATTGACTACACCACAGATTGCCAGAAGAACAAATAAATCTGTCTTGGAAGAAGTGCAGCCAGAATGCTCCTTAGAATCAAGAATGGCTAGACTTTGTCTGTTATACCTTGGTCATATTATCATGTGGCACCTGTCCCTGAAGAAAGATATCATGCTTGATAAAGTAGAGGGTTAGCAAAAAAGGTGAACACCCTCAACAAGAAGGATTAACACAGTGGCTGGAACGAATGGCTCAAACATAGCCATAATTGTGAGGATGCCAGGACTGGGCAGTGTTTCATTCTGTTGTACACAGGGTCACTGTGAGTTGAAACTGACTCCATAGCACCTAACAACAACAACAAAAGGAATATTGGAATGAATGTACAAAGTGAGGCAAAACTAGTTTCTTCCACAGTGAAAGCAGAGGTCAATTGGACCACTGCCAGACAGAAGAGGATTATTAGCATGTTCATAGACAAGAATTATTTGCCATTTGTCTACAATTTACAGAATTGTGAAATGGCTTTGACAGAATTAGAATGAGATAAACCAAAGGGATGTAATTTAGAGTCTCTACAATGGATAGTTTTCCATTAAATCACAAAATTTTCCTTCCATCATTTAGGAAACCTTTATTTTAAAATATTTTTAAATAATATTTATCATAATAAAAAATTTCCAACATAGGTAGAGAAAATAGTAATGAACACCAATGTACTTCATTACATTGAATGTAATCTCCTTCATTGATTCATTACAATAAAGTGTTAGTGTAATTTCAGACATCTACAATATTTTGCCAGTCTTGTTTTATCTGATTCTCCCACTTTTTTAATTAGTTGAAATATTTTAAAACAATTCCCAGCTATCACTTACCTGGTACATACCTCAATATCTGTCCTTAACAGTTAATCAGGTTTTCTTTTTTTACATTCCCAGAAAACTAATTTTTATAAATAGCAAAAATTAATATCATCTAATACCCAATCTATATTCAAATTTTGTTGGTTGTCTCAAAAATATCACTTATAAGTTGGTTTGCTCAAATGGCTGTTAGTTGGTGTCAAGTTGGAGACCTTATGGATAACAGAAGGAAATATTGTCCTAACATGCAACTTATCCCTTACTTTAGAGGGAATATTTTAATGTGCTTCTTATGCATTAAATTGTGCCTTGTGAAAAAATGAAAAATATCTTGAAGTTCTTACATGCTGTTTCTGTGAATATGCCCTTCTTGGGAAATAGTCTTTGAAGATGTTATCACTTACTTGTTGTTAAATAAAGATATTGGCAATGAGTAAATTTTTGGTCTTGAAAAATTCTAACATGCAATCTCTGGAGTGGTGTCTATCACAAAGGCCATATTTTTTTAACTGCTGATCCTTATTTGTTTCCAACTTCATATTCCAATAACCAGTAATTCTCAATGCATCTTGATCGCACATTTGATAAATTTCAGACTGCAGAAGTTTGTAAAAATCTTTAGTTTCTTTATCTTTGGCATTAGTGGTCAGTGTGTAAATTTGAATAATAGTCATATTAACTGGTCTTCCTTGTAGGCATATTGATGTTATCCTGTCACTGGGAGTGTTGTTTTTCAGGATAGATCTTGAAATGTTCTTTTTGATGATGAATGCAATGCCATTCCTCCTCAATTTGTCATTCCCAGAATAGTATACCATATGATTATCTGACTCAGAATGACTACTACCTGTCCTTTTCAGCTCACTAATGACTAAGATATTGACCTTTACACATTCCATTTCATTTTTCACAAATTGCAGTTTTCCTAGATTCATACTTCATACATTCTACTTTCTGATTAATAGATGTTTACAGCTGTTTCTTCTCCTTTTGAGTCATGCCACATCAGCAAAGGAAGGTTCCAGTAGCTTTGTTCCATTGACATCATTAAGGTTGATTCTACTTTGAGAAGGTAGCTATTCCCCAATCTTATTTGAGTGCCTTCCAACCTGAGTGGCTCATCTTCCAGCACTATATCAGACAGTGTTCCACTGCTATTCATAAGATTTTCAGTGGCCAATATTTCAGAAGTAGACTGACACATCCTTCTTCTTAGTCTGTCTTGTTGTTGTTGTTGTTGTTAGGTGCCATCAAGTCAGTTCCAACTCATGATGACCCTATGTACAACAGAACGAAACATTGCTGGTCCTGCACCACTGTCATAAGCATTGCTTTGCTTGAGCCTATTGTTGCAGCCACTATGTCAATCCATCCTGTTGAAGGTCTTCTCCTTTTTCATTGACTCTCTACTTTACCCAGTATGATATCCTTCTCCAGGGATTGGTCCTTTCTGACAACATGACAAAGATATGAGAGATGAAATCTGGCCATTTTTTCTTCCAAAAAACAGTCTGGCTATACTTCCTCCAAGATAGATTTGTTTCTTTTAGCAGTCCATATACCTTCAATATTCTTCACCAACACCATAATTCAAAAGCATCAATTCTCCTGTGGTCTTCCTTTATGCACTGTCCAGTTCTCACATGTATATGAAACTATTGAAAACACCATGGCTTGGATATGGCACATTTTAGCCTTCAGAGTGACATCTTTGCTCTTAAATACTTTAAAGAGGGCTTTTGCAGCAGATTTGCCCAGTGCAATATATCATTTGATTTCTTGACTGCTGTTTCCATGGACATTGATTCGGATACCAGAAAAATGAAATCCTTGACAACTTAAATGGATTCTTTTCTCCATTTATCAAGATGTTGCTTATTAGTCCATTTGTGAAGATTTGTTCATTCTTTATGTTGAGATGTAATCCATACTGAAGACTGTAGTCATTGATCTTCATCAGTAAATGCTTCAAGTCTTCTTCATTTTCAGCTAGGACAATTGTGCCATCTGCATATTGCAGGTTGTTAATGAGTCTTCCTCCAATCCTGATACAGTGTTCTTCTTCATGTAAGCCAATTTCTCTGATTATTTGCTCAGTATACAGATTGAATAAGTATTGTGAAAAACACAACTCTGATGCACACTTATTCTGCACCCCTTAATCTGTTCGAATGACTGTCTCTTGGTCTATGTAAAGGTTCCTGGTGAGCAAAATTAAGTGTTATGGAATTCCCCTTCTTCACAGTAATCCATAATTTGTTATGATCTGCACAGTTAAATGCCTTTGCATAGTCAACAGAACACAAGTAAACATCTTTCTGGTATTCTTTGCTTTCAGCCAAGATTCATCTGATATCAGCAATGATATTCCTTGTTCCACATGTTCTTCTGAATCCGGCTTGAATTTCTGGCAGTTCCCTGTAGATATACTGCTGCAACCATTTTTGAATTATGTTCAGCAAAATTTTACTTGCATATTAATGATATTATTCAATAATTTCTGCATTCTGTTGGATCATCTTTCTTTGGAATGGGCACAAATATGGATCTCTTCCAGCCGATTGGCCAGGTAGCTCTCTTCCAAATTTCTTGGCACAAACAATTGAGTGTGTAGTGCTGTATCTATCTCTTGAAACATCTCAAAGAGTGGATCCATCAATTCCTGGAACTTTGTTTTTCATCAATTCCTTCAGTGCAGCTTGGATTTCTTCCTTTGGTTCTTGATCATATGCTCCATCCTGAAATGGATGAACATCAACTAACTCTTTTTGGTTACAATGATTCTGTGTATTCCTTCCATCTTCTTTTGATGCTTCCTGTATTGTTCCACATCTTGCCATTAAAATCCTTCAATATTGCAATTCATAGCTTGAGCTTTTTCTTGTCTGCCTTACTCTTTTAAAGTATTATAAAGCAAAGATTTCACTTTGAGTACTAAAGTGCACTTGACACAAGCCATGGTATTTTCAAAAGCCTCATATGCATGTGAAAGCTTGGCAATGCATAGGGAAGACCACAGAAGAATTGATGCATCTGAATTATGCCATTGGCAAAGAATATTAAATATACCATGGACTGCCAGAAGAACGAACCTATGTTGGAAGACATATAGCCAGAATGCTCCTTAGAAGTGAGGATGGCAAGACTTCATCTCACATACTTTGGATATGTTATCAGGAGTGACCAGTAGCTGGAGAAGGACATCATGTTTGGTAAAATAAAGGGTCAGTGAAAGAGAAAAAGATACTCAATGAGATGGATTGACACAGGGTTGCAACAATGGGCTTGAAGATAGCAATGATTCTGTGAGAGTGGCTCAGGATGGGCAGTGTTTCATTCTGTTGTACATGGGATCACTATGAGTCTGAGCCAACTTGATAGCACCTAACAACAACAGTTAATTTAACATGAAATAATATTGAAATAATCCAATCTTAGTGGTGTCTTTAAAGAAGAGGAGAAGAGACAGAGGAGAGAAGGCCATGTGAAGATGAATCTACAAGCTAAGGAATGTCTGGGGCTACTAGAAGATGGGAGAGACAAGAAAGGATTTTCTCTTGGAGTCTTTGGAGGGAGCCTGTCTGGCCAACTTGGTGATTTAGATTTCGGCCTCCAGAATTGTAAGACAACAAATTTATGCTCTGATAAGACACCCCATTTGTGGTGCTTTGTTATGGCAGCCCTAGGAAACTAGCACAATATCCTAGACTAGAAGATTCATTGATGTGACTGCCTCTGAAATAATGTGAGGTTTGTTTTGGTCCCCTGGAATGCTGTGTCTAAAGTATCTCATTTGTTGGCTATTCTCTGCTTACCAGATACAATAACATAATTATGTGACAGAATAGTGTGCTGAATATTTTTTATTTTCCCCTCCAGATGCACCTTCCACCCTTCTCCACCATTCTTTGTTCCAAGAAGCTGAGCCTTATCAGTTTCATCAATGTGCCTTCTGTGTTCCAATTGTGTTTGGTAGCGGGAGGCACTGGCAAAAGAAGGGAGAAGTTTGAGTCAGAGTATTATTCCCTTGAGCCTGCCTGTGGAGTTGCAACAGAATGACCACATCCTTCTATTGAGGGTCATAACTCCTGCAAGTGAACTTCTTCACAGCTACAGATATTATAGGTAGCTGCTCTACAAACTTGTTCCTACAGGTCTAAGAGTGGTAATAGCTTTGTGCTTCACATCCTTTCACTGTTGTAAATAGTGCCTTTATTATTTCCAGAGCAGAGCTGACTCAAACACATGGCCACCCCATGTGTATCAGAGTAGAAATGTGCTCCATAGTGTTTTCAAAGGGGGATTTTTTGGAAGTAGATGTCAGATCTTTCTTCTGAGATGCCTCTGGGTAGAGTCCAATCTCTAACCATTTGGTTAGTAGTCAAGCTCATAAACCGTTTGTACCATCCATTTGCCCCACCCATTTGCCCTCTAATTTGAGTGTGCCATCTCTTTCCTGCCAAAACCCTGTCTGACTAATCAGTATGAGATACTAAGGTAATAAATATCTCTCTGGACTACTTTACACTAGAAAGCCAGAGAGTTTATAATCCTAAAATCACCCTTTCGTCCCCACATGAAGGGAAATTGCTTCTGATGATTTTTACTTATAGAAGTAGAAGAGCTTTTTCTAAGTCAATTAAAAAAACAACAACCAAAAAACCCAAACCAGGTGAGCTGTCCTTGAGTTTATTTTAACCCTCAGTGACCCCATCATGTGTTGCAGAGTAGAACTGCAGTCCATAGGGTTTTTAAGGCTGGTCTTTTGGAAGTAGCTAAACAGGCCTTACTCTGAAGTGCCTCTGCGTAGTTTCAAACTGACAGCCTTTTGGTTGTAGCCAAGCACTTAACCATTTGCAATCCAGGGTAATGAAATATTTATTTGTTCCAGTCAAGAAACTGCATCTAGAACCTTAACTATAATTGGCATCGCCATCTGATTAAGTTTACAATAATTCACAGTCATCTTCTAAGACCTTTTAGAATCAGATGTGATTATCAATATTCCCAATACCAAAGTAAAGTAATTCTACTTAATTGCAAAGCTAGTTTAAGGATCCAGAACTAATGGCCTTAGTTCTTTTGTGGACTACTTTAACAAATGCTGCATCTTGATAGCACAATGGATAATTATGTGTGGAAAACATGGACATGAATGACTCCAAATTAGAGAGTGATTTCTGGATGTGAAGAAGTTTTAGGGATACATTAACCAAATTTTTTTTTTTACCATCTTTCATTGATTCTAATATAAGACAGTATCTTACAGTATGTTAAGAAAGTAAAATTGCTGGCAATTAAACTATAATACAGCGCTAAAGTACCACAGATTATAAATACCTCCTGATTTCAGCAATGTAAGAATGTGAGAAAAAAATGTGTCTTTGACTCTCTGAAATACAATATTTCCTTTTTATACATTCATTAGAATTACTGAGTTATATGTGATAAAAATCTAATTAAGTAAAAATGATGTCTTTCTATAAGAATAATATGAAATATTTAGGTGATTTAGGAAAAAAAAAAACAACTTACTGCCATTGAACCAGTTCTGACCCATAGAGACTCCCCATTGGGTTTCTAAGGAGGTAAATCTTTACAGAAGTAGATTGCCTCATGTTTTTTCCTAGTAGGGTTGAACCGCCAGCCTTCTGGTTAGCAGTCAAGTGCCTTAGGCACTATGCTACCAGAGCTCCCATATATATATATGGGAGCTCTGGTAGCATAGTGGCAAAAGCACTTGACTGCTAACCAGAAGGCTGGTGGTTCAAACCCACCAGCCACTCCTCAGAAGGAAGGTTGGGCAATCCTACTTCCGTAGTGATACTGCCTCGGAAACCCAAGGAGGAGTCGCTATGAGTCGGCCGACTTGACGGCACATAACAACAACATATATATATATATATATATATATAATTTAGCTTTTATAAATTCCATTGAGCTTTGATACATGAATTCACATCCTCTCTGGGTAATTTTTAACTCTGTCATGTTGAAATACACCCTAGCTAAGGAAGAAGTGATTGTAACAATCTGTTATGTCCATGCCTCTTAACGTAATACCTGGTGGCCTGAGTTTTGTTGATACACATCGATCTGTTTTGTAAGTCATTAGATATTTAATTGGAAATTTATGGTTGTTGAGTTTGAGTTTCCCTAAACCTTATCAGCAAAGAAATTTATAAAGAAACACTTGCAAACCACAGTGCATTGAAGAAACCATCAAATCTTTTAGGAGTGCTGGCTCATAGCTTTGGTTCACATGGATCTGTTTCTTAATAAAGACACCACTTTCGAGTGCAAATGGTAATTATGATAAATACCTACAGGATGATTAACATGGAGACCTTACGCTTCAACCAATCTACTACTAAAGATATCATGTTTGTCACAATTCAGCACCTTGGAATGTAAACCAGGTAACAGGCATGTAGCTTAGTGCCCATTGAATGTAGAACTGAGGAATGTGGTTTTACAGTACATACATTCATATGTACTTACTATGTGCCAAAGATAATACTAAGCACTTTACAGATTATGTCTATTACAGATTAGGTTTATTTTGAGAGAAATCATTTAAACTTCCTCCAGGAGCATTAATGCATCTTACAAATATTTGTAAAGCGCCTTCTGTGTGCTAGGCACTGTGACAAGTCATTTGGAATTTTATCTTAGAATCTCCAAGCTAAAACAGCTTATTTTAATGCTTATGTGAGAGAAAATCATTTGCTCTATTTTCCTTATCTAAAAAGGCAAGGAATGGACTAAACAGTTTCTTAGGTGCAAATTTTCTAACAAAAAGATTCTGAGCCTATGAACCTAAAATTTGCTTTCTTTCCTATACTATCCTAAAAGAAAGCATTTATGTGCCTGTTGTTGTATCATTTAGAAAACATAAAAGTGTTCTTTTTCCTGTAAGAGCTTCTATATGATAGAAAAGTAAAATGAACGTAAGTGGCTACATTTGCATAGCACACAACTTGTAAAGTTACTACTAAGAAACAACTCTTCCCCAAGTCATTGCCCATCCCCTCAATCAGAATGGCAGTAGCAGAACACTGATTGAGAAAGGTGTTTTAACAAATATGAGGTAACTCATTTCTTGTGCTACATTTATGATTTAACATCAGATTAAGGATATGAAAAATGCCAGCTTGGATAAGTATTAATACACAACTCTCTTGTTATGTGGAATATTTATACAGGTTATTGTTTCCTGGGGATAGGAATGTCATATGCAAAGTTGTTAGAACAAATGAAGCAATCAAGCCTCTGTGCTCTATTTATTCAACCATGACCTTTGGCACTTGACTTAATGTTGTAAATGTCCAAGAACAAACTCAGCCTTGTGTTTACTTAGCCTTGCCCTTTGAGTTAGTTCTGGAGCTCATTTATGCAAATTAACTTTGGTCCTATTTTTTTAAAAAAAATCAGATGCTGTTCAGTAGATTCCAACTCATGGTGACCCCATGTGTTACACAGTAGAACATCTCCATAAGGTTTTCTTAGCTTCAATCTTAACAGGAGCAGATTCTTTCTAGGCCTTATCTTCCAAGTGATGGGTTCGAATCACCAACCTTTAGATTAGTAGTCAAGTGAAAAGTGTTTGAGCCACCTATGGACTTTTTGCCCTATTAGGCAGATTCAAACAATACTTCAAAATAGAATTTGCTTCAGTTTGCATTACATAAAATTGGTGTTCTTGTGATTTAAATATTTCCAAAATCCATTCCTGCAATATTCCATATTCAAAGAATTAAAAAGCTTGCACAGCCTGTAATCAAAGAAATAAGACAATGAAAAACTACTTTGGATACATTAGATTGGAGTTGGTTAAAAAGAATGCATGTAATCAACATTATTGCTGACAAGGGCATTGTTGTTATTGTTGTTGTTAGGTGTTGTCAAGCTGGCTCCAACTCATAGCGACCCTATGTACAACAGAACAAAACATTGTCCAGTACTGCACCGGCCTCACAATGCTTGCTATACCTGACCCATTGTTGCAGCCACTGTGTCAATCCATCTTGCTGAGGGCCTTCCTCTTTTTCACTGACCCTCCACTTTACCAATCATGATATCCTTCCCCAGGGAATGGTGCCTTCTGACAACATGACCAAAGTAGGTGAGACAAAGTCTTGCCATTCTTGCTTCCAAGGAGCATTCCAACTGCACATTTTCCAGGACAGATGCAATTTGACCAAGGGATTTATTCTAAGGAAAAAACTGGTCATGAATGCAAAGGTCTATAAACAAGAATGTTCCTTGCAGAGTTGGTGTGCTCAAAATTTCTCACTGAATTATTGAAACTTAAGGCCCAAAGACTCTGGAATGACATCTCCCTAACTCAACATCACATGTGAGAGAGAAGGTGCTCTCCTTGCCCCAGGGAAGCTGTCCAGGCTGTGTCACCTACCAATGAGATGAATGGTGCATTAGCTATCGAGACTGTGCGAAGCTCACCACTTCTGTTGAAGAGGTCTGGGAGTAGAGGTCGCAGTGGTCGTCTGGTTGAATAGTAGAAATGGCAGTGATGGCAGCCTCCTCAGACCTGTGAGTGCATGTAACATACACCTTGGGCCTCTAGGAGCTCCTTAGGTGGTAGGGAGGGCTTTCCAAGGGATTGGATGATCCAAGTAATATGATCTCATTTGTGTCTCCACCACCATTTGCCAGTTTGCCATACTGTGGTGACTTGTGTATCAATGTCGATGCTGGGAACTACGCCACTGGTGTTTCAAATACCAGCCAATTCACCCATGGTGAGCAGGTTTCAACAGAGCTTCCAGACTAAGAAGAAAGGCCTGGTGATCTACTTCTGAAAATTAGCTAATGAAAACCTATGAATTACCACAGAATTTTATCTGATATAGTGAAGATGAGCCCCCTCGTTTGGAAGACACTGTATAGTAGCCACAACAATGAATTCAAACATGCTATGATCATGAACATGGCACAGGAGCAGGAAATGTTTTGTTCTGTTATGCCTAAGGTCACCGGGAGTCATAGGTGACTTGACGACAACTAACAACTATTTGTATCTACAAAGAGGGGAATTCTAGACATATAAGAATTCCATGTACATTACTAGCTTTTAAGAACACAATTGTCAATCTTAGATTGAACATTTTTGGATTCAACTATCTCTTTCATTTAGCAAACATATTAAGAAACTACTGTGTGTGAAAAACTATTCTAGTCTCTAAGGTCACAGATGTTGGGTGGTCTGTCTTTTATATTTGGAACGTAACTCAATAGCATATTAAATTGCTTCTTGCTATACATAGTACACATTACTCAGCTTTGGGATTTAGAAAAAAAATTGTTGTGGTTAGTTGCCATGGAGTTGATTCCAACTCATGGTGACCCAATGTGTGCAGAGCAGAACTGCTTCTTTTGGAAGCAGTTTGCCAAGTTTGTCTTCTGAGGCACCACTGGCACCTTTCAACTAGTATTCAAGTGCTTAACTGTTTGCACTACACAGGGACTGCCTAGAAAAAAAAATTAAGTTGATAGAAACAGCCATCATTTGAAAAATTTCAGATACTGCCACTGACCAAGATTATACTTGAAAAAAAAATATGTAATTTAATACTGTTTATTTGATTTTAGGGTAGATATTTTATTTTGCCTACATACACATGTAAGTACATGACTTAAAACATCAGAAAATAATCTAAGAATGCAAATACATTTCAAGTAATTCAGACTTTTCTGAAGTGGGAATACTTATTATCAGAACTGAGCACAAGAGAGATTTTGAACATTTGATCTTAGTTTCAGATTATGATTCTTTGTGTATTATTCTAAGATTCATTATATGGTGATCAACGTGATAAATAATGCTTGTGTTTCATTTCAGGATAAAAATTGTGTAGGTTGTCAAATACATTTAAAGACCTGTGTAATTCAGTCTTTGTTTATATACCTTAACTTCCAAAAAACTTAGAGTCACACCCAATGCCCAATATAAAAATCAGCTCATTTATACTTAGATTTTTTTTTCAGAAAATCATACTTTTTTTTTTCTTAATCTGATTTTCTTAAAACAAGACAATCAGGTTTTTAAAAACATAAAAGTACGATACATATGGTTTACTTGCTATGGGCTTGTTAAGCAGTATGGTGGACTACTGGTGTCACCTGTGTCTGTGTCTCCTCTCTCTGAACATACAGAAAGCCCACATTTTCCAGCTACACTCTTCTCATAGTTGGGTGGGACGGGTGACTGGATTCTGGCCAGTGGAATGTAAGTATATGTGATGTGTGATATCAGTACCAGTCAGGAAAATAAACACTCCTCTCCAAAACTTCCTGCTGTTGAGTCTATTTCAACTCATAGCGACCCCTTCTTGGGTTTACAAGGCAGTATCACTACAGAAGTAGATTGCCCAACCTTCCTTCTGAGGAGAGGCTCGTGGGTTTGAACTGCCAGCCTTCTGGTTAGCAGTGAAATGCCTTAGGCACTGCGCCAGCTGAGCTCCTAATGCTGGAGTCTGGGAGATGAAGTTTGCAAGTCTCCAATCCCAAAAATACCTATCAGAGTACAGAAGGGACAGGTGGGCTTCGGGACTGAGAACAACTGACATATATAAGACCATGCTACTGAAAGTCTTGAATGTCATATTAAGGGATTTGGACTCTTTGGTCAATGCATAAGAAACTTTCCAAAGAAGAAATAAATTTAAGTTCCTAGAAGTCTAATTGTGATTGGATTTTTTAAATGTTTAAACTAAAAGAAGAGGATGTGAATGTGACTTTTGTATAAGATCTTTTTTTCTGTTAAAAATGAATTTGTTTCTAACAGAAAGTTTTGCAGAAACAGAAAATTACGAAAAACAACTTCTGCCATCTGGAGATTGTGAAAAATGACATGCAGGGATATAACTTTCTATTCTTTTGTCTATTTTTAATATTAAGATCATAGTATAAAAGTGGATTTTTATGGACCTTCTTCAATTAACATTGTAGTGTGCATTTATTCAAAGGGCATTTTGGAGCTCTGGTGGCATAGTGCCTAAGGTATTTGACTGCTAATCACAAAGCTGGTGGTTCAAACCCACCAGCCACTCCTCAGAAGGAAGACTGGGCAATCTACTTCCATAGAGATACCGCCTTGGAAACCCAAGGAGGGGTCACTGTGAATCAGGATTGACTTTATGGCAGTGAGTTTGGTAATATATTACTAAATGAGATACACTATAAATTACTTAACACTTCACAGCATTGCTAAACACGGAATAAGATGATAAAAATGGAAGTTTCACTAGACTCTAAAGTATTTTGATATCAGATACCAAAGGATATGTAAGACAAACTCCCATGTAAGAAAATCAAAGTAATTGTGTGAAAACTGGCTCATAGCATTTGAATGCCTTATCCCCATCTAGGATATAAAAGGGTCAAGATGCAGATGAAGAGAAGCCTTATAAAAAGGAACAATCTGGAAAGATTCATGGTGAGTATCGATATGTGTGTAGGGAGGGTGAGGATGGTAGTAGAGATTTCTCCCATTGTCCTCAAGTGAAATGAGACATCCAACAGTGTGGTCAGTCAGAGGGCATGACCCGATTCCATGTTGTTAGGGAAACCACGTGGACTGGAAAATAACAGCAAAGATGGGTGACTAGCTGTTATAATGGGTAGAGGAGAGCAGCTGGGCATCCCCGCCCTCATAGCTTGTCAGGGAAAAGGATGCCTAATGTTCCCCGTGAACAAATTCTGCAGGAGAGAAGTACTAGCCTGGAGCTGCTGTAAATTCTGCCCAACAGGGTGAACTAGAGGAACAATGGGTTTCCAAAAGAAGGAGATGTAAGGAGCAGACCACAAAACGTGGAGCTGAAGGGCAAAGCCAGCATAGGAAAGCTGTATCATCTATACCAGTGGTGCTTAAGAAGAGATGATTTTGCACCGTAAGGACACTTGTTGATGTCTGGAGATTATTTTGGTTGTCACAACTGGGGTTAGGGGTGGTGTACGACAGGTATCTAGTGAGTAGAGACTGCTAGAGGGATGCTGCTAAATATCCTACAATGCACAAGACCATTACCCACAATGAATAGTTATCTGACCTAAAATGTCAAGAGTGCTGAGGTCTCTATGCAACTCTGGTCTTAGTTACTTAGTGCTACTATAAGATAAATACTACAAGTTAGTTCTTTAAAGAGAGAAAATTATTTTCCAACAATTTTGGAGGTTAAATGTGCAAATCAGAGTCTTGGTTGAGTGGATCGCCCTTGCCAGTAGCCCTACGTTTTCCTTGTTCCTTGGTATTCATTGGTTTAGAGACCCTCACACAGAGTTTGCCTCCACTTCCCCCTTCCTACCCCTTGTTTGTGTGTCCCTGGTCTTTTTTTATAACTCAGAAGTGATTAGGGTTAGGATCCACCCTACACGGATATAACCTACTTATCATTAAAAAAAAAAATACACCGCCATAGAGTCAATCCTGATTCATAGCAATCCCCTCCTTGGGTGGCCGAGGCATATCTCTACGGAGGTAGATTACCCAGTCATCCTTCAGAGGAGTGGATGGTGGATTTAAACCACCAGCCTTCTGGTTAGCAGTCAAATGCCTTAGGCACTATACCACCAAAAGAAAATCCCTGTTTCCCAACAGGATTACAACCACAGGTACAAGGGTCAGGAATGCAACACATGTTTTGGAGGGGCACAATTCAGTCCGTAATATTTATTTAGTTATGCAGAATCATCAGGTCAAAGGGTGTTCTGGTTACCTAGTGCCGCTCTTACAAGAAATATACCACAAATGAGATGGCCTTAACAAACAGGAGTATATTCTTACACTTTGGAGCCTTTAAGTCCAAGTTCAAAGTGCCAAGCTCTAGGGGCTGAGTAAAAGCCCCTCAACCTTGGGGACCGGCTCTGCCTCCTGCTCCTGGCCCACTGGAGCTAGAGGCTTTTCTTCACACAGACAGCCGCTGGCTGCTGAGGCTGAGAAGTCCCAAAGTTGACGAGGAGAAAGGCACAGTCCCGATGTTACCAAACCACATGGCAGGCCATTAACTTAAGTCCATTGTAAGTCCCAAGGTCGGCAGAGCATAGCAAGCTGCTGAGCAATGACATGGCTACATGCAGGGTCCAAGCGAGCCATAGGCTAGAGACCATTCCCAAAGCTCTTGCTTATTATATACGGGAAGCAGACCACATACACAAAGGCAACTACTCAGCTGCTCACAGTAGATTCCACCATGGAGTTGATTACCAATCTCATCATGGGGAATACTACATCCAGCTGCCCAGCCACTCAACTAGGCCTAGACAAGTTGACACAAAAACTTAACTACCACAAAGTGTATGAACAGTTCTAAAGCTATGAATAGTGTAGGGTTTTTTTTTTTTTTTTTAATTGTGATTTGGGTGAAAATTTACAGAGCAAGTACATTTTCCATACAGCAGTTCACATACACTTTCTCTCATGACATTGACCACAATTTACCACAATGCAACCTCTCCCCTCCTACTTCCTCCCGATAGTTGCCTCTTCCCTGTGTCCATCCCTCCATGCACTCCTGCCCCCTGAGCTGTCTCCCTATACATAAGCAGCCTTTCTTTCTCCCATGCTTGTTCTCTCCAAGGAGTGTATCTACCTCAGGTAAATGTTCAACTCATGTGCCTGTCTATTGTTTGGTTGGAAGCCACAAGCGTGTGTTCAATTCCAGACCTGAAGGGCAGCTAGGGGCCATAGTCTCAGTGGTTCCACCCGGCTCTATCGGACCAGCAAACCTGGTCCCCACATTTTTTTTTTTCCTCCAAATGACTTTGAGTTTTGTTCCACATTGTTCTCCCTCTCTATCCAGGACCTCCTACATAGATCCCCTTCCAAGTGGATGACAGTGGTAGCCAGGCACCATCTAGTTCTTCTAGTATCATAGTTGTATAGGCTACAGATCGGATGGTGGTGTACCAGTCGCTAGGACTAATTGTTTCCATGAATTTTGGTTTTCTTCATTCCTCTTTGCTCTGGATGAGGAGAGACCAATCGTTGCATCTAGATGGCAGCTTGCCAGCTTTTAAGATCCCAGTCACTACTCGCCACAGTAGGAGGTGGAACAATGTTTTATATATATATAGTATGTTACACCAATTGAGCTTGATGTCTCCTGCAACTATGGTCCCGAGCCCACAGGTTCAACAGCTCGGGCCCTCTGGGTAGCTGGCTCTGACCAAGCAGTAACTACAACTTTGCCCCTTGTCAGCTCTACTATACACCTAGGAATTCAGATCATATACATAAAGTTATAGGACCATTGTCTGCCAACCCTATACATGTTCTTGGGTACACTCCCCACTTCATAGACATAACAAATAGTTCAGCCTGTCCATGCATCTATCCACCCATATATCCATGTTTGCCTTCACTGACAATGCCGTACTATATGTGCAAAAAAGTTCATCTTTGTTGTCTGTACTTCCCACGTACCTCTCTATGTCTTTCTCTTCCTCCACGCCATTATATTGATTACTCACATTTGGTACATTGCCCTTCTCTTCACCCAAATCAAAACTTATCTCTATCTATCTAATAGTGTTCCCTCCCCTCCGCTCCCCTCCCCTCCCCTGGTAACCAACAAAGAAAATGTCCTTCCATAGATAAATGTTTCCTTAACTTTTTTTTTTTAAATTTTATTTTGATTTGGGTGAAGATTTACAGAGTAAATTCACTTTTCATACAGCAGTTCACATATACTTTGTCTCATGTCATTGACCAAAATT
>NW_006921647.1:481482-484285 GCF_000298275.1 Orycteropus afer afer | reverse complement strand
TGACTCTTGCTCAGCAAGTGATGTTGCAGGGGATGTGGGTGTAATTGTGTCTTATGGGGACTATTTTTGTCTCCCACTCAGTTAGACATAAATTGCAATTGATAACCATCAAAACACTAAAAGCACATGGACAAAAAACACACCATGTAATCACACAGGAACAGTAACCAAGAAAAGAAAAAAAGGGAAAAAGAAGAAGAAAACGCAAGAATACCTGCAATATCTGGGGATAGGGCACTAAGAGAAAAAAAGTAGAGAAGGAAAATAATGAAGGAAAAATAAATGGGAAAAATGCAAAAAGAAAAGCAAGGAATGGGGTTACCCATGAAAAAAAAGGGGGAAAAAAACCTTAAATTAAAAAAAAAAAAAATCAACCAGGAAAAGGAAAAAGAAAAAATGCTGAAAATTAGGACCTGGGAGGGGAAGATTAAGAATAATAGTAAAAAGGACAAAAGTATTAATAATAATTGTTGTTTTAAAACAGACAAATACAAGCAAACTAATCACCAGAAAAAAGAAAGTGAAAAAGAACAAATTAAAAAAAGAGGAAAAAAAAATTGGTGGAGGACAGGGCAGGGCACCCAGGCTCCATCTGAGCACACAGACTGTGATGGAGTTCCTGTGGGAGTGGGGGATGTCTGCACCTCCATTCACCAAGTGGGTGTAGGGTATAAGAGTAACAAGAGGAGTGTGGTATCTTTTCAGTCTTGCACGTCCAGAGTGTCCTTGGGGTTGCTGGAAAGCAGAACATGTTCTTAAGCCCCAGGAATCTGTGAGCTCACTGTCTCTTTAAATATCCAAAATAGTCAAGCCGCTTTTAAACCTTCAAAATGGTGGCCCCCCTCCATACCGGCAAAAGTCCACAATCAGCCCGCCTTTCTCTTCATCTTCTCCGTTTATTCCCCCGCCACCAGAGCAGTCCTCTGCGCAGTCTCTGGCTAGCAGGGCTAATTTTTTGGTTAATTCTTAGGTCCTACCACCACTGGGGAATCTCCAAGCTGTCTGTGCCATAAGAATCACTCAGAATCGCTCCCAGACCAGAGCTCCATATGTCTCCTTTTTTGGTATTTTCATGCAAATTCTTCTCTTAGTTGGGGTTTAGTCCACTTCTATGTCCTTCCCTTCAAGGCTCAGGGGTCCAAGATTATCTTCTCTGTCTGTGTTAATTGGTTTCCCTTTTCTTTGTTGAAGAGGGTATGTGAAGTCTTTCTGCCTAGTCCGTCATCTTCCTTTTATGGTTTCTTGAAGTAGTTTTTTTATAGTTTTCTTTGTACAAGTCTTTTAAGTCCCTGGTAAGATTTATTCCTAAGCATTTTATTTTTTTGGTAGCTGTTGTAAACGGTATTGATTTCCCTAAAGCAGTTCACGTACACTTTGTCTCATGACACTGACCACAATTTACCACAATTCAAACTCTCCCCTCCTACTTCCTCCCGAGAGTTACTTCTTCCCTGTGTCTATCCCTCCATGCACTCCTGTCCCCCGTGCTGTCTCCCTGTGCATAAGCAGTCTTTCTTTCTCCCATGCTTGTTCTCTCCAAGGAGTTTATCTACCTCAGGTAAATGTTCAATTCATATGTCTGTCTATGGTTTGGTTGTAATAATCCTTCTTCAGCAATCTCTTTGCTGGTGTAGAGGAATCCAACTGATTTTTGGATGTGGATCTTGTATCCTGCCACGATGCTAAATCTCTTCAATTAGTTCCAGTAGATTTTTGATTGAGTCTCTTGGGTTTCTAGGTAGAGGATCATATCATCAGCAAATAGGGATAGTTTGACTTCTTCCTTTCCAATCTAGATGCCTTTGATTTCCCTTTCTTGCCTTATGGCCCTGGCTAGGACTTCTAGGACAATGTTGAATAGAAGTGGTGATAGTGGACATCCTTGTCTGGTCCCTGTTCTCAAGAGGAATGGTTTCAGTCTCTCTCCATTGAGAATAATGTTGGCTGTAGGTTTTGCATAAATGCCTTTTATTATGTTGAGGAATGTCCCTTCTATTCTTATTTTGCTGAGAGTTTTGATCAGGAATGGGTGTTGGGTTTTATCAAATGCCTTTTCCGCATCACTTGATATGATCATGTGGTTATTTTCCTTTGTTATATTTACATAGTGGATGATGTTGATTGTTTTTCTAATGTTGAACCATCCTTGGATACCTGATATGAACCCCCCTTGGTCATAATTAATGATTTTCTGGATATGTTCTTGGAGTCTATTGGCTAAGATTTTGTTGAAGATTTTTGCATCTATATTCATGAGGGATATTGGTCTGAAGATTTCCTTTTGAATGATGTCTTTTCCTGGTTTTGGTATCAAAGTTATTCTTGCTTCATAAAATGAGAGAGGGAGGATTTCATCCTTTTCTATGTTTTGGAATAGTTTGAGTAAGATTGGTGTCAGTTCTCAGAATGTTAGGTAGAATTCTCCAGTGAAACCGTCTGGACCAGGACTTGTTTTAGTAGGTAATTTTTTGATAAACTGTTCAATTTCTTCTTTTGTTATAGATATTTCAACTTTTCCACATAAATATGTGTCAGTTTAGGTTAAGTGGCATGTTTCTAGAAATCTGTCTCTTTCTTCCAGATTTTCAAATTTGTTGGAGTATGCTTCTTCGTAGTATCCTGATATTATCCTTTTCATTTCAGTTGGTTCTGTTGTGATGTCACCCATTTCCTTTTTTGTTCATTTTATTTGTATTCTCTCCCTTTTTTCCTTTGTTAAATTTGCCAGTGGTTTGTCAATTTTATTGATCTTTTCAAAAAACCAACTTCTGGTCTTGTTGATTTTGTCTATAGCCCTTCTATT
>NW_006921647.1:471681-480698 GCF_000298275.1 Orycteropus afer afer | reverse complement strand
TTCAATTGATCCTTTAATCATTATATAATGTCCTTCTTTGTCTCATATGGTGATTTTTGTCTTAAAGTCAATTTGATCAGAAATTAATATTGCCACTCCTGGTATCTTATAGTTGCCATTTGCTTGATATATCTTTTTCCATCCTTTGATTTTTAATCTATTTTTGTCTTTATCTCTAAGATGTGTCTCTTGTAGGCCGCATATTGATGGGTTGTGTTTTTTTTTATCCAATCTTCAACTCTCCATCTCTTGAGTGGTGCATTTAATCCATTAACATTCAGTGTAATTATTGACAAGTATGAAATGGCTGCTGTCATTTTGGTATGTGTTTTTTCATGGTGTCCCTGGCTTCTTTGTTCCATATTATTTTCTGTGCTGAGCTCATTATGTTTATGAGTCATGTTTTCATTTCTTTTGTTGCTGTTGTTTTAGTATTTGCTGAGTATTTGTGCTTGTCCTCTTTTTCACTGATATGAAGGTTTATCATTTTTCTTTGAGGTTACAATATGATTTATAATTTTCTCCCCAAGTTGAGAACAATCAATTCCGTCTTGCAACTCTCTTAACTTCCTCACTATTTAGAAGTTCTGTAACTACACAGTCTTTCCCCTCTTTTTGTTTGTAGTTGTCATCACTTGCCAATTGATGTCTCTAGTTCCCTGTTTACAATCTTGAAAGCTCATTTTACTCTGAATATGTCCATAGCTATGGTTTCTGGGTTATGTCATCTTGTGTATCAATGGTCAGTTGTTATTTGCTATTTTTGGTTCTCTGTTCAAAGGACTCCCTTTAGCATGCCTTGTAAGTTTGGTCTGGTTTAACAAATTCCCTTAGTTTCTGCTTATCTGGAAATCTCCTAATTTCACCATCATTTTGAGGGACAATTTTGCCAGGTATATAATTCCTGGTTGAAAATTTTTCTCTTTCAGGGTTTTATATATACCATCTCATTGCCTTCTTGCTTGCATGGTTTCTGCTGAGAAATCAGACCTTATTCTTGCTGGCTGTCTTCACATGAAAAAAGAGGACCAGCATAAATATTCAGCAAATACTAACACAATAGCAGTGAAGGAAGTGATAACATGATTCATAAAGAAAACCAGCTCAGCATAGAAAATTATATGGAACAAAGAAATTGACACCATGAAAAAACACATAACAAAAATGACAGCAACAAATTCATATTTGCCAATAATTACATATCTGGCAAGGCACTTATCTCTAAGTTTTATAGTGGAAGATTGGATGACCAAATTATGGTACATACACAGAATGGAATGCTATGCAGTACTAAAGAATAATGTACAGTCTGAAAAACATTGCATAATATGGATGAACTTGGAGGACTTTATGCTGAGTGAAATAAGTCAATCATAGAAGGACAAATATAGTATTAGTTTGTTGTTGTGGAGGGTCAAGGACAGGTTTATATATAGAGGGAAACTTTCTTTGTTGGTTGCCAGGGGTGGGAGGAGGAGGGAGGGAACACTGCAAAAAGAAAAAAAAAATGCATTGACCCATGTCACTTTAGTTTTGTGTATTTCACTGTACACAAATTATATTTCAATAAAATGCATTTTTTAAAAAAGAAAAGAAACACAGGGTTGAGGAACTTTCACATCTTGTAAACCAAGTGAAAATGCAATAAGGTGGCAATCACTTTTAACTTCGTGTATCAGACTGGCGGCAACAACACTTTGTCAACTCAATCAGAGAATGTATGTGTAAGTTTGTTAACCACGTGAATCAAGTTTATGTTGAAAACTTATTAAGGACATGTGAAAAAAAAAAAAAAAAGTAAGGAAATGAATCCAGGTTGTATCCTTTCACCATACTTACTCAATCTGTATGCTGAGCAAATTATCCCAGAAGCTGGACTATATAAAAAAGAACATGACATCAGGATTGGAGGAAAACTCACTAACAACCTGTGATATGCAGACAACACAACCTTGCTTGCTGAAAGCGAAGATGACTTGAACCACTTACTGATGACTATTAATGGCTACAGTCTGCAGTTTGGAGTACATCTCAACACAAAGAAAACGAAAATCCTTGCAACTGGACCAATAATAGACAGCATCATGATAAATGGAGAAAAGATTAAAGTTGTCAAAATTTCATATTGCTTGGTTCCACAATCAACACCAATGGCAGCAGCAGTCAAGAAATCAGATAATGTATTGGACTGGGCAAATCTGCTGCAAAAGACCTCTTTAAAGTGCTGAAGAGCAAAGATGTCTCTTGGAAGACTAAGATGTGCCTAACCCAAGCCATGGTATTTTCAAGTCTCATATGCATGTGAAAGCTGGACAATAAATAAAGAAGATCAAAGGAGAGTTGATGCTTTTGAATTGTGGTGTTGGTGAAGAATACTGAAGGAACCATGGACTGCCAGAAGAACAAACATATCTGTCCTGTGCAGCCAGAATGCTCCTTGGAAATGAGAATGGCCAGACTTTGTCTCACCTACTTTGGTCATGTTGTCAGAGGGACCATTCCTGGGAGAAGGATATCATGCTTGGTAAAGTGGAGGATCAGTAGAAAAAGGGAAGACCTTCAATGAGATGGACTGACACAGTGGCTGCAACAATGGGCTCAGGTATAGCAAGAATTGTTAGGCTGGTTCAGGAACAGGCAGTGTTTCACTCTATTGTGCACAGGATCACTATGAGTCAGAACTGACTCAACAGCACCTAACAATAACACCACCACCTAACTATTAGTTTCATATTGCCATTATAATAATTCACTAAAAATCACCACCTAGTGATTTTAAATGACAGAAATTTATTCTTTTATATATCTGAAGATCAGAAATCCAAAATCATTTTTGCTGTGCTAAAATCAAGGTGTCAGCAGGTCAGGTTCCTTCTGGAGGCACAGAGGGGAGAACCTGTTTCTTATATTTTTCAACTTCTAGAAGGTTGGGCAATCTACTTCTATAGTGATACTGCCTCGGAAACCCAAGGAGGGGTTGCTATGAGTCAGATCCTACTCAACAGCAGTGAATTTTTTTTTTTTTTTTTTCTGGAGTGGTGACCTATATTCCTTGTCTTGTGGGTTCTTTCTCCATCTGTAAAGTGCATCACTCAAAAAAGAGAACCCACAGACTGGGAAAAAAAATTGTCAACAACATATTGAACAAGAGGCTAATCTCTAAAATTTACAAAAAACTTAAAAATTTAACAACAAAAAGAAAAATAATGCAATTTAAAAATGGGCAGGAAACATGAATAGACACTTCATCAAAAAAGACATCCAGGCAACTAACAAACACATGAAGAAATGCTTGCAATCATTAGCCATTTTGTTCTTGTTGTTAGGTGTCATCATGTTGGCTCCAACTCTTATTGTACAACAGAATGTTGTACAACAGAACAAAACACTGCACAATTCTGCAGCAGCCTCACAATCCTTGCTATACTTGAGCCCATTGTTGCAGCCACTGTGTCAATCCATCCAGTTGAGAGTCTTCCCCTTTTTCACTGACCCTCCACTTTACCAAGCATGATATCCTTCTCCAGAGAATGGTGCCTTCTTACAACATGACTAAAGTAGGAGAGACCAAGCCAAGGAGCATTCTGGCTGCACATCTTCCAGGATAGACTTGTTGGATCTTCTGGCAGTCCATGGTTCCTTCAGTATTCTTCACCTACACCACAACTCAAACGCATCAACTCTTTGGTCTTCGTTATTCATTATCCAGCTTTCATATACATATGAAGCCATTGAAAATACCATGGCCTAGGTTAAGCACACATCAGTCTTCAAAGAGAGATCTTTGCTATTCAGCACTTTAAAGAGGCCTTTTTCTGCAGATCTTCCCAGTCCAATACGTCATCTGATTTCTTGACTGCTGCTTCTATTAGTGTTGACTGTGGAAACAAGTAACATAAAATCTTTGACAATTTCAATCTTTTCTCCATTTATCATGATGCTGCTTATTGGTCCAGTGGTGAGGATTTTCATTTTCTTTATATTGAGGTGTAATCCACACTGCAGATTATATTCTTGAATCTTCATCAGTTAGTGCTTCCGGTCATCTTCATTTTCAGCAAGCAAGGTTGTATTATCTGCATATGAGTCTTCCTTCTATCCTGATGCCACATTCTTCATATAGTTAAGTTTCTCAGATTATTTGCTCAGCATACAGATTGAATAAGTGTGATGAAAGGAAACAACACTGATGGACTCTCTCCCTGATTTTAAAACATGCAGTATCCCCTTGTTCTGCTCAAGCAACCACCTTTTTGTACATGTACAGATTTCTCATAAGCACAGTTATATGTTCTGGAATTCCCATTCTTTTCAATTTTATCCATAATTTCTTATGATTCACACAAATGAATGCTTTTGTATAGTCAATAAAACACAAGTAAACATCTTTCTGGTATTCTTTGGTTTCATCCAAGATCCATCTGACTTCAACAATGATATCCCTCATTCCATGTCCTCTTCTGAATCCAGCTTGCATTTCTGGAAATTCCTTGTCAATAGACTGCTGCAACTTTTTAAAAATTATCTTCAGCAAGGGACTTCCAATAAGATGGTGAGATAGACAAACTACACAGACCCTCTTCAACAAAGAAAGAAAACCAATTGTCAGAAATACAGAAGATAAGCCTGGAACCTTGAGCTTTGAAAGGAAGGATACAAAAGTGGATTAAACACCAACTAGTAGAAGAAGCTGAAGGAAAACAGCGAGTAAGGGGAAAAACAGAGCTGCAGACTGTCAGCTATCCTGATGTTATGGACAACCTGAATATTTCCAACTGGTGTTAGGACGTGAGAATTAACCTGAAAATTGGCCCTGCTTGCCAAGGTCTGCATGCATGACTCCACTGGTGGCTTATGACTAAAAAGGGAAAGAGCAAAGAAGGAGACAAAGTAACTGTGGACTTGCCACTGTCCAGAAGGTGCAGCCATTTTGAATGTTTACAAGTGGTGGCCATTTTGGATATTTAAAGGGAAAGCATTCTCATTCAGATACCAGGGCTCTGCTTGCCAAGGACAGCACAGACATATGGAAGGCTGATGCCCAGAAAGGAGACAGGTGCTGACAGTATAAGTGCTGCCAACTAGCAAACAGAGGAGCACAGTACCCTGCTTACTCAGATAACATCAAAACAAAATTAAAATCTTGGGCAAATCACTCCAACATACAATCACCAATTAAATATAAGCACAAAAATGTCACAATATCTCAGAGACAACAGACCATCACAGTCCACACCAAGAAGCAACATAAAGCAGTAGAAACAAAGGACAAGGATACAGATCCAGAACAAGGAAGAAACAGCATTGGAAATCTCTGATAGGGAATTCAAAGAATGATACTTAGGAACTGTCAATGGATTGAGAGACAGATCAAGGAAAACACTGACAAAATTGAGGAAAACACAGACAAAACCCTAGAACAATTTTGGAAGACAATACAAGAACAAAATGACAAAATAAATGAAAAATAAGAAATGATACAAAGTCTACAGACAGTAATCCAGAAGATTAATGCTAAATTTTCAGAAATAGATAACACATTGAACAGGCAAAGGAGTAGAACTGAATCAATGGAAGACAAAATTAGTGAGACTGAAGACAAATAATACCTCAGTACATCTTTGGAAAAGGATCAATCAGAAAAATATCAAAACAAAATGAAGAAAGCCTAAGGTTCATATAGGATACCATCAAAAGAAATCACCTACATGTAATCAGAATTCCAGAATAGGAAGAAACAAATGAAACCACAGAAAAAATTTTTGAAGATTTCTTGGAAGAGGATTTCTCTGATATGATGAAAGGTGAGACTATATCTATTCAAGAAGCCCAACGAACCCCAAACAGGAAAGATCCCAAAAGAAAATCACCAAAACATATCATCATCAAACTCATCAAAAGCAAAGAAAAATAAAGAGTCCTGAAAGCAGCAAAGGGAAAAATGAAAAGTTACCTTCAAAGGGCAACCTAAAAGTCTAAACTCTGATTTCTCAGTAGAAACCATTCAGGCGATAAGGCAATGTGATGGTGTGTGTAAAACCCTGAAAGAAAAACAAATTCCAACCAAGAATTATACACCCAGCAAAACTGCCCCTCAACTATGATGGTGAAATTAGGACATTTCCAGATATGCAGAAATTATGGAAATTTGTTAAAACCAGACCAACCTTACAAGAGATGTGCTAAAAAGAGTCATTTGGACAGAGAACCAACAACAAACAACAAACAACCATTAACACACCTGATGATATTACCCATAAACCAACCCAGTCATGGAAGTATCTAAAGGAAATGAGTTTACAGGATTGTAAACAGAGTACCAGAAACATCAATAGGCAAATGAGGACAACTACAAAACAAAGAGGGAAAAAATAATGTAGTTACAGAACTTTTGAATGGTGAGGAAGTCAAGACAATTGCAAGATAGAGTGGACTGTTCTAAACTTGGGTAACCAAAAAAAAAAAAAAAAATGATAAACTTTCACATCAAAATAAAACAGGATAAGCAAAAATATTTAGCAAATACTAAAACAATAACAACAAAGGAAGTGATAACATGATTCATAAACAAAATGATGTCAGCACAGAAAATTACATGGAAGAAAGAAATCAGCAACACCATGAAGAAACATATAACAAAACAACAACAAATTCATACTTGTCGACAGTTACACTGAATGTCAATGGATTAAATAAACCACTCAAAAGATGTAGAGTTGCTGACTGGATAAGAAAACATACCCATCAATATGCTGTCTATAAGAGACAACTTTAGAAAGAAAGACACAAGTAAACTGAAAATCAAAGTTTGGAAAAATATACATCAAGCAAATGGCAACCATAAAAGACCAGGAGTGGCAATATTAATTTCTGATAAAATTGACTTTAAGACAAAAACCACCTTTAGAGACAAGGAAAAACATTATATAATGACTAAAGGATCAATTAAACAAGAGGACATAATAATAAATATCTATGCGCCTAATGAAAGAGCCCCAAAATACATAACTCAGATTTAACAGAATTGAAAAGAGAAATAGATGACTCCACAGTCATAGTAGGATCACAGTAGGAGACTTTAATACACCACTTTCAATCAAAGATAGAACTGGAAAGGAATTCACCAAAGATGCAGAAGAACTAAACAATACAATCCACGGACTTGAACTTATAGACATCTACAGAGCACTTCACCCAACAACAGCACAATATACATTATTTTCCAGTGCACATGGAACATTCTACAGGATAGACCATATGTTAGGTCATAAAGCAAATCTTAATAAATTTAAAAACATTGAAATACTACAAAGCATCTTCTCAGATCACAATGGTATTAAATTAGAAATCAACAATGGGAAGACCAATGGAAAAAGAACAAACACATAGTAACTGAATAACATCCTTTTTGAAAATGACTGGTAATAGAAGAAATAAAAAAGAAATTTAAAAAATTCCTTGAATCAAACAAGAATGAAAACACAACATACCAAAATCTTTGCAACACAACAAAATCAGTGATCAGAGGCCAATTTATAGCAATAAATGTACACATCAAAAAAGAAGAGACAGAATCAGCACCTTAACCCAACTTCTCCAAAAATTAGAAAAAGAGCAGCAGAAAAGGCTACAGTCACCAGAAGAAAAGAAATAAAGATTCAAACAGAAATAAATGAAACAGAAAATAGAAAGACATTAGAAAAGATCAACAAGACTAGAATTTTTTTTTTTTAAAGATCAATAAAATTGACAAACCACTGGCAAATTTAACAAAACAAAAGAAAGCAAAAATACAGATAACATGATTAAGAAACAAATTGGGTGACATCACAACAGAACCAACAGAAATTGAAAGGATAATACTAGAGTACAATGAGGAAATAGACTTTGACAAATTTGAAAATCTAGAAGCAATGGACAGATTTCTAGAAACACACTACTTACCTAAACTTACAGACTGAGGTGGAAAATTTGAATAAACCCATAACAGAAGAAGAAATTGAACAGGTCATAAAAATATTTGTTGTTGTTGTTGTTAAGTGCTGTCGAGTCGTTTCCGACTCATAGCGACCCCATGCACAGCAGAACGAAACACTGCCCTATCCCGCACCAGCCCCACAATTCCTGCTATACTTGATCCCATCATCGCAGCCACCGTATCAATCCATCTCGCTGAACGTTTCCCCCTCTTTCGTTGACCCTCCACCCTACCAAGCATGACATCCTTCTCCAGGGAATGGTCCCTTCTTACAACATGACCAAAAATATTACCAATAAAAAAAAAAGTCCTAGCCTAGATGATTTCACTGGAAAATTCTACCAAATGTTCAGAGAAGAACTGACACCAATTCTACTCAAACTATTCCAGAACATAGAAAACGATGGAGAGTTCTAGAAGATGGTGGAATAGGCAGAAAGACTGCACAGACCCTCTTCAACAAAGAAAAGGAAAGCCAATTAACACAGACATAGAAGATAATCCTGGACACCTGATCCTCAAAGGGAAGGATATAGAAGTGGACTAAACCCCAACTAGCAGAAGAATTTGCATGAAAATACCAAAACAGGAGACATACGGAGCTGTGGTGTGGCAGCGATCCTGAGCGATCCTGATGGCACAGACAGTTTGGAGATTCCCGAGTGGTGGCAGGACCTAAGAATTAACTAAAAAATCAGCCCTGCTAGTCAGGGACTGCACAGAGGACCGTGCATGGTGGCTGGGGAATAAATGGAGAAGGTGAAGAGAAAGGCGGGCTGAGCTGTGGACTTTTGCCGGTCTGGAGGACGTTGCCATTTTGAAGGTCTAAAAGCAGCTTGACTATTTTGGATATTTAAAGACACAGTGCTCTGGCAGATTCCTGGGCCTTGAGAACACATTCTGCTTTCCAGCAACCCCAAGGACACTATGGACTCACAAGACTGAAAAGTTTTTTGATTGTTATTCAATTGTAATTTGTGTCTAACTGAGTGGGAGACAACAAGAGTCCCCATAAGACACAACTACACCCACACCTCCT
>NW_006921647.1:428156-442051 GCF_000298275.1 Orycteropus afer afer | reverse complement strand
GTGTTCAGTGCAGATCAGTGAGTAAGCACAAGCCCGCCTTGTTTCAGTGCCTGTTCTTATGTCCCTGGAATCCAAACAAGAATGCTAGACTAGTGAAACAGTATTGAGAATCCAAAAATAGAGCCATCAACATATGGTCAGCTGATTTTTGACAAAGGGCTGAAATCCTTTAGATGGGGAAAAGATGGTCTTTTAAACAAATGATGCTGGCAAAACTGTATACCCATTTGCAGAAAAATAAAACAAGATTTGGACCTCACACTATACACAAAAACGAACTCCAGATGGATCAAAGACTTAAATGTGAAACCTAAAACTATAAAGTTCCTCAGTGGAAATAGGAGCAAATTTAGGGGCCCTAATTTATGGCATTAATGGACTGTCAAGCATAATCCAAAATGCACAAACTGCTGAGGATAAACTAGATAAATGGGACCTTCTGAAAATTAATGTTTTATGTGCTTCAAAAGCCTTCTAAAGAATAAAAAGAGAACCTACAGATGGCGAAAAAATATTTGACAGTGACATATCTGACAAGGGATTTATCTCTATAATTTATAGAAAACTCCAACACCCCAACAACAAAAAGACAAACAATCTAATTTAAAAAAGGACAGAGACATGAATAGACATGTCACCAAAGAGGATATTCAGGTGGCCAACAAACACATGCAGAAATGTTCACAATCATTAGCCATCAGAGAGATGCAAATCAAAACAACAATGAGATACCATCTGGCCCCAGCACTAATCGCAAAGTTCAACAAGACAGAAAATAACAAATGCTGGTGAGGATGTGGAGAGATTGAGACTCTCATACACTGCTGGTGGGAATGTCAAATGATACAACACTGTGGGAAGCATTATGGTGATTCCTTAAAAAGTTGGAATTAGAAATACCATTTGACCTCCCAATCCCATTACTAGGTATATATCCTAAAGAAGTGAGAGCCAGGACAAGAACAAATACATGCACACCCATGTCCATTGCAGCACTATTTACAATAGCAAAAAGAGGGAAATAACCTAGGTGCCCATCAACAAGAATGGATAACCAAACTATGGTATATACACACAATGGAATACTATGCAACGCTAAAGAGTAATGTAGAATCTGCAAAACACCGCATAACGTGGATGAATTTGAGGACATTATGCTGAGTGAAATAAATCAATCACAGAAGTACAAATATTGTATTAGTTCATTATTGTAAAAAATCAAAGAAAGAGGTATATATGGAAGGAAACTTTCTTTGATGGTTATTAGAGGTGGGAGGAGAGAGGAGGGAACACTGCAAAAATTAAAAAATAAATAAAAAATAAAGTTATCTTCAGCAAAATTTTGTGTGTGACCTTAGTGATATTGTTAGATAATTTCCACATTCTTTTGGATTACCTTTCTTTGAAATTGGTACAAATAGGGATCTCTTCCAGCCACTTGGCCAAGTAGCTGTCTTCCAAACTTCTTGGCACAGACAAGGAAGTGCCTTTAGGGTGGCATCCTTTTGTTGAAACATCTTAATTTATATTTGGCCTATTCCTGGAGCCTTGATTTTTGCCAACTCCTTCAGTGCAGCTTTGACTTCTTCCTTCAATACCATTGGTTCTTGATCATATGCCACCTCCTGAAATGGATAAATATCAAACAATCCTTTTTTGTACTCTGTGTATTCCTTCCACCTTCTTTTGATGTTTCCTGCATCATTTGATATTTTGCCTGTAAAATCTTTCAATATTGCAACGCAAAGCTTGAATTTCTTAATTTCTTTCAGATTGAGAAATGCTGAGCATGTTCTTCCCTTTTGGTTTTCTAATTCCAGGTCTTTGCACATTTCATTATAATAATTGACTTTGTCTTCTCGAGCTGCTCTTTGAAATCTTCTATTCAGCTCTTTTGCCTAGTCATTTCTTCCATTTGCGTTAGCTACTTTTTATTCAAGAACAAGTTTCAGAGTCTCTTCTGACATCCATTTTGGTCTTTTCTTCCCTACCTGTCTTTTTAATGACCTTTTCCTTTCTTCATTGATGATGTTTTTGATGTCATCCCAAATTCCTCTGGTTTTTGGTCATTGGTGTTTGTGATAGTTGGAGCTGTGTGTCAACTTGGCTGGACCACAATTCTGTGTGGTTTAAGCATTTGTGATGTGGTTATTCCCACGATGGGATCAGATAAATATGTTTTGAGCAGCCAATCCATTAAAAGGGAGTTTCCCTAGGGGTGTGGCCTGCTTCCAATATATTTATGGACATCCTGGGAAAAGAGACCCTCTTCTGTGGATCGGGATTCTGTTATGCTGCCTACAACTGTCTGTGAGCGAACAATCCACCATTGGGCCTAGAGATCTTGGATTCATCATTCGTTAGAGTCAACAGCCAGTATACTGTCTGCCAGCCTTGAGCTCCTCAGCCCCTGCAGCTGCATGAGTCAGGAAAAGCCTCCAGCTTGACGTTTGATCCAAGAACTTTGTACTTGCCAGCTTCTATAAGTGTGTGAGCCATTTTCCTAAGATAAATTTATCTTTATATATAATATATAAGTTTTACTGGTTTTGTTTCTCTAGAGAACCCAGTCTAACACAATGTTCAATGTCTCAAATATATTCTTCAGATGCTCTCTAAATACAGGCAGGATATAATCAAGGTCATATTTTGGCTTTTGTTGGCTTGTTTTAATTGTCTTCAGCTTCAACTTGAACTTGCATATGAGCAATTGATGGTCTGTTCCACAGTCAGCTCCTGGCCTTGTTTTGGCTGAAGATACTGAGCTTCTCCATTGCCTCTTTCCACAGATGTAGTCAATCTGATTCCTGTGTATTCCATCTAGTGAGGTCCACATGTGTATGTTGTTGAAAAAACACATTTGCAATGAATAAGTTGTTGATCTTGAAAAATTCTACCATGCAATCTCCAGCGTCATTTCTATCACCAAGGCAATATTTTCCAACTGCTGGTGATTCTTCTTTGTTTCCAACTTTTGCATTCTGATCACCAGTAATATTCAACACATCTTGATTGCATGTTTGGTCAATTTCAGTCTGCAGAAGTTGGTAAAAATTTTCAATTTCCTCTTCTTTGACTTTTTGGTTGGTGCATAAATTTGAATGACGGTAATATTAACTAGT
Organism: Orycteropus afer afer; assembly: GCF_000298275.1. NCBI lineage: Eukaryota > Metazoa > Chordata > Mammalia > Tubulidentata > Orycteropodidae > Orycteropus > Orycteropus afer. The sequence continues at coordinate 438,929 of NW_006921647.1, read as the reverse complement.
CTTCCTTGTAGGCATATGGATATTTTCCTATTACTGACAGTACTGTACTTCAGGATAGATCTTGAAACATGTTTTTTGTTTTTTTTTTGTGACAAGTGCTATGCCACTCCTCTTAAATGTGTTATTCCCAGCATAGTAGATCATATGGTTGTCTGATTCAAAATGGCCCAAACCAGTGCATTTCAACTCACTAATGCCCAAGACATTGATCTTTATGGCCTCCATTTAATTTTTGACAACTTCCAATTTTCTTACATTCATGCTTTGTACATTCCATGTTCCAATTATTAGTGGATGTTTGCAGCTATTCCTTCCCATTTTGAATAGTGCCACATCAGCAAATGGAGGTCCCAAAAGCTTTACTCCATCCACATCATTAAGGTTGACTCTACTTGAGGAGGCAGTTCTTCCCCAATGGTATTTTGAATGCCTTCAGACCTGAGAGGCTCGTCTTCCAGCACTTTATCTGACAGTGTTTCAGGGCTAGTCATCAAGTTTTCCAGTAATATATCAGACAGTGTTTCACTGCTATTCATAAGGTTTTCACTGGCTAATTCTTTGAGAAGTTGAAAGCCCTTTCCCTCTTCTGAGTCTGTCTTAATCTGGAAGATCTGCTGAAACCTGTCCATCATGAGTGACCCTGCTGGTATTTTAAATACCAGTGGCATAGCCTCCAGCCTCAGAGCAACATGCAAGCTACCACAGTATGATAAACTGACAGATGAGTGGTGGCATTAATGAGATTCAAATCAAAACAACGAGACATTATCTCACCCCAGCACTAACAGCAAATTTAAAAAAAAAGAAAGAAAGATAAGAAATGCTGGTGTGGAGAGACTAGAACCCTTAGACACTGTTGGTAGGACTATAAAAATGATGGATGCAACCACTGTGGAAAATAGTGTGGCACTTCCTTAAAGAACTGGAAATAGAAACACCATAAAATCCAGCACTCTCACTACCAGGTATATATACTAGAGAATTAAGAGTTGTGACATGAACAGATATATACATACCTGTGTTCAGCACAGCACTATTCACAACAACAAGAAGATGGAAACAAACTAGATGTCCATCAATGAAGAAATGAATCAATAAACTATCTTGCAAACACAAAAATGGATTAATGAATTAAAAAAATGAATGAATTATGAATTAAAAACAATGATGAATCTTCATAACATCTCATAACATAGATGAACTTAGAACCCATTAGGCTGAATGAAGTTAGTCAATTCCAAAAAGACATATGTTATATGAGACTACTGTTGTAGAATGGCAAGAAAAGGGTTTTGCAAAAAAAGAAATATTCTTTAATGGTTAACAGGAGTGAATGGGAAAGGAGGGTAAAATATGAACTAGAGCATAGGCACATATTACCTTGGGTAAATGAAAAAGAAAGAAAAGAAAACTCTATTGATCACAGTTCTACTTTGTCATAAATTGAGTCAGAAGTGATTCCAAAAGTAACTTACTTTTTTTTTTTTTAATAAAAAGAGAAAAATAAAATAAAGTGCATCACTGAGAAAAATAAAATAAAGTACATCATTCAAATCTCTGCTTCTGTCCTCAGTTGGTACAAGTATATAAATTGTCAAAACATCTAATTCCCACTTTTTCACTTCTCTAATACCAGCTGCAATATGCAGCACTTCTCTCTCTGACCCTAGGCTCCTGGAGCTAGGTCTGATCATGCAAGTTAAAGGACAGTGCTCTTCAGACAGCCAAAAAGTAGATGCCAGTCACAAGACTGGGGTTCCCAAGAGCTTCCCTTCTGACCAGCTAGTTCCCACTACTTCCTCAGGCTTGATAATTTGTTGAAACAACTCACAAAATTTGTGGAAAGAGCTATACTTACAATTATAAGTTTATTATAAAGGATACATATCAGGATCAGCATAAAGAAGGGCCATATAGGGCAAGAACCGGGAGGGTGCAGAAAGCAGAACACTCAGCTCCTAGCCAAAAGGTTGGCGGTTCCAAGCCACCAGCTACTCCGCAGGACAAAGGGGTCTCCTTCCATAAAGATTACAGCCTTGGAAGCCCTATGGGGCAATTCTACTATAGGGTCTCTATGAGTCAAAATCCACTCCTCAGCAACAGGTCTATGTCCCAAAGGAGTCATGCCACCCTCTCAAGAGCCAATGTTTTCACGGACCAAATAGCTAATGGAAGTTTTGTATCCAGAGTTTTCACTGGGGTTTTGCATTGCGTAATGCAAACTCCAGGCCTTCTCCCTGAGGTCAGTCACTATCACAAGGTGATGAGGTGGGAATCTCTGGTCTGCTCACCATGAGGTAATCATCACAAAGTACCCCTGAGGTCAGCTGATATTACAAGTGACCTCAAAGCAACATGAGGTGGGGCTCTCTGGTTTGACCACTGTGTAGTGATAAACAAGAGGTAGGTCCTTTAGGTCTGGCCAGCCCCTACAGGAGTTGCTTCTCCTGCATAACAGGTCTCAGTCTTTATGGAAATTCCAAAGGTTATTTCTCAGGAACCAAGAACAAAGGCCAAATTACTTTAGGTAAAGAAATTCTTTATCATACGCATGACTTTCTCTAACTCAAACTCTTGTTAAATCCTTCTAATAATGACCATTGTAATTACACTGGATTTAGCCAGATAATCCAGGATAATCTCTCCATCTCTAACTTGATCACATCTACTTAGTCTCTTTTGCCAAATATAATTATATTCATGGGTTCCAGGAATTAGGATAAGGATATATTTGGAATTATTATTTGGCCTACCACATAATCGTTTATGAAAAGACATTTATTTACATGAAATAAACTGACATTTTTTTAAGTGCTAAATCAATCTAATGGCACAAAATTACAAATAATGGCATTAAAGTTCACTTGCATATATTGAAGATATTCTCAGGAAAAAAGCTGAAAAGCATATGTAAGAATGAAGTAATTTTGTGATGTCTCTTCGAAGGTATGAGCAGGAGAGAATATTGAGAGAAAAACTGTGTGGCAAAGGGAGAATCTTATTTATTTATTATTAATTTATTGTTTTAAAATTGTGATTTGGGTGAAACTTTACAGAGCAAATTCATTTTCCATTCAACAGTTCATACACATTTTGTTTTATGACATTGATTGCAATCCCTATACGGGAGCTCTGGTGGCGTAGTACCTAAGGCATTTATTTGACTGCTAACCAGAAGGCTGGCAGTTCAAACCCACCAGCCACTCCTCAGAAGGAAGACTGGGCCATCTACTTCCGTAGAGATACCGCCTCAGAAACCCAAGGAGGGGTTGCTATGAGTCAGATTCTACTGGACAGCAGTGAGTTTGGTTTTTGGTTTTTATAATGTAACAACTTTCTTTCCACTTCCTCCCTGTGGTTACCTTTTCCCTCTGTCCTTCTTTCCTATTCAATCTTGCGCTCTGAGCTATCTCCCTGTGCAATGCTGTCCTTCTGATCTCTCAGGGTTGATTGTTTTAAGGAGTGAATCCATGTGGCATAACTCTTTATCTTGTAGGCCTGAGGCTTATTAACAGAGAAGTCCGAGGGCCAGAGCACATGAGGAGGCAGATTTCAAGGTACGATTTTTACACAGACTGCTTTAAATGGCATAATTAATAGCATGCATGTAATCATCAGTGGGCCGTAATTTTGGATGATTGTAGCTGAGTATCTGAAAGTTGAGAACTGCTGGTGATTGGAAAGTTATGGTTAAATTTCTTAAAGTACTACATTGTTAAAATATGGTTCTGGTACTTCTTGTTCTCCAAGGATTTCAAGGTGGTCAGGGCTGGTACGTCTCTTTAATGTTTTTAATAGATCAGTCTTATCATTTAGGAGCTCTAGTAGTGTAGTGGCTAAAGCATTCTGCTGTTAACCAAATGGTCGATGGTTCAAACCTACCAGCTGCTCCACAGGAGAAAGATGTAGCAATCAGATCCTGTAAAGATTCACAGCCTTAGAAACCCTAAGGAGCAGTTCAACTTCATCCTGTAGGGTCGCTGTAAGTTTGAGTTGACTGGATGGCAGTGGCTCTGGTACATTATCATTTGTTGTTGTTGTTGTTATGTGCCGTCCAGTCGGACCCGACTCATAGCAACCCCTCCTTGGGTTGCCGACGCAGTATCACTACGGAAATAGATTGCCCCATCTTCCTTCCGAGGAGTGGCTGATGGGTTTGAACCGCCAGCCTTCTGGTTAGCAGTCAAGTGCCTTAGCCACTATGCTACCAGAGCTCCCATATTATCGTTTAGCATAAATCAATTAATATGCCATACTATTCAACAGACGTTATCTCCTTAGTACTGCATCAGACTGGTATTAGGCTTCAAGTGTGTTGATATGTTTTCGTTAATCGATAGTGTCAAGAAAAATAGAGAGCAGGAAATGAATGTCATCTTGAACTCCAAAACAGGATTAAAAGTTTGAGAACCAGTGAATCAAAAAATATATATATGTATTTATTTATTTATTCTACTGTAGCACCACCTAGTGGATATATAGAAAAATGAACCTTTCAACCCTGTTAACAAGGAAAAATGTGCAGAAATGAATCAGGATTCATTTAAAAGGCAGCTCAGTATAATTAGTACTTCCTAAAATGAGCAGGTACCATAGTGCCTAAGGCACTTGACTGATAACCAGAAGGACGGCGGTTTATACCCACCAGCCACTCCTCGGAAGGAAGGTTGGGCAATCTACTTCCGTAGTGATACTACCTCGGCAACCCAAGGAGGGGTCGCTATGAGTCGGGTCCGACTGGACGGCACATAACAACAACAACAACAACAAAAAAGTGAGCAGGGAGACTAATATCCTCCATTTAAAAATAGGAAGCAAATGTATATTTATAAAAACCTGATTTTTTTCTAATTATAAATTTATATATACTTATTAAAGATATTTTTACAAAATACAAAAACTATACTGGACAATCATAATTCCACCACTGAAGAATATATATAATTTTTTTTGTCCATGTGTATTAGTGCCTAAGGCACCTGACTGCTAACCAGAAGGCTTGTGGTTCAAACCCACCAGCCACTCCTCAAAAGGAAGGTTGGGCAATCTACTTCCATAGTGATACTGCCTCAGCAACCCAAGGAGGGTTCGCTATGAGTCGGATCCAACTCGACGGCACATGACAACAGCAGCAGCATACATTTATATTTCAAAACGGGTTTATTCTGTACGTACTATTTTCATCTAACTTGTTTGTTTACATCAAGTTATTTAATAGTTACTATAAGAATATGAGGAGCTCTGGTGCCATAACACCTAAGGCATTTGACTACTAATCAGAAGGCTGGCAGTTCAAACCCTCCAGCCATTCCTAAAAAGGAAGATTGAGTGATCTACTTCTGTAGTGATACTGCCTGGGAAACCCAAGGAGGGGTTGCTATAAGTCGGATTCCGTTCCACAGCAGTGAGTTTGGGTTGTTGTTTTGTTTTGTTTGGTATAAGAATATGTAAGGATCTCTGGTGGTGCAATGCCTAAGGCATCTTGACTGATAACCAGAAGTTTGGAGGTTCAAACCCACTAGCCCCTCCACTGAAGAAGGCAAAATCTACTTCTGTAAAGATTTACTGCTTTGGTAACCCAGTGGGGGTCTCTGTGAATCTGAATCCACTGATGGCAGTGAGTTTGATGTTTTGAGTTTGGTGGCATACTGGTTAAAGCTTTCAGCTGCTAAACTAAAGGTTGGCAGTTCAAACCCATAGCCTCTCCTAAGGAGAAAAATAAGGCAGTTGTCTGCTTCCATAAAGATTTACACCCTTGGAAACCCTTTGGGGCTGTTCTAACCATCCTATAGAGTTGCTATCAGTCAGAACTGACTTGATGAAAGTGAGTTTGTTTTTTGTTTAATCATGTTTTTCTAACTTCCTAGGTCATCCTATGGGATTTTCAAACAAAACTTTTCCATTTTTTGGATTTTGGAGTGTCACTCCCAAACTTTATGTTCTGTGTTAACGTGCTTTTCATGCAACTTGCCTAAGACTCTGTACCTTTGTTTTTTTTTTTTTTTTTTAATATTTACACGACATTTTCTAAACTTTTCCAGAATGTTGAAACTTCTATGTTAATGAATCCCTTTTGTTATTGTTGTTGTTGGGTGTCACTGAGTCAACTCCAACTCATAGCAACCCTATGTACAACAGAATGAAACACTGCCACGTCTTGTGCCAGTCTCACAATGCTTGCTATACCTGAGCCCGTTGTTGTAGCCATAGAGTCAATTCATCTCATTAAGGATCTTCACCTTTTGTGTTGACCCTCCATTTTACCAAGCATGATATCCTTCTCCAGGGAATGGTCCCTTCTGACAACATGACCAAAGCAGATGAGACAAAGTCTGGTCATTCTTACTTCCAAGGCTGCACTTCCTCCAGGACAAATTTGTTAGTTCTTTTGTCAGTCCATGGTACTTTCGGTATTTTTTGCCAGCACCACAACTCAAAAGCATCAACTCCTCTTTGGTCTTCCTTATTCACTGTCCAGCTTTAGCATGCATATGAGGTGATTGAAGACAGTAAGGCTTGGGTTAGGCACACCTTGGTCTTCAAAGAGACATCCTTGCTCTTCAGCACTTTAAAGAGGTCTTTTGCAGCAGATTTGCCCAATGCAATACATCCTCTGATTTCTTGACTGCTGCTTCCATTAGTGTTAATTGTGGAACCAAGCAATATGAAATCTTGGAAAGCTTCAATCTTGTGATTTAATTTCACTTTTTCATCTTCAGGTGAGAATTATATCCATTTGCAAAAGATTGTCTCCCTCATTTAATGTAGTCATCATTAATTCCTCCAATTGTCAGTTTTGCTCAGCCCATCCTTAGCCTATGTGTTATGTCACATCATCCTATTGGGCCCCAGCCAGGCTTCCTGCTTCCCACTACTCCTCAGTTTCTCTTTTCTGTGAACCAGAGAACATAAGTCTTTGCTTCTCAACATATCCTATGAGTGAAAAGAACCATTCTTCCAAAGAAACAACATAACTCTGGCTAAAGCCTATTCTGATCATCTACATTACAAGTTACAATTACTTTAATTTCATATTTCTGAAGTTATTAATGAACTTGAGCATTTTTCACATTCTTATTGGTCATTTAGACTTCGTCTCTGGTATATTACTGGCCATTTTTTCTGCCTGTTTTTCTATTGGAAATGTGGTTTTCTTTCTATTCATTTGTATATGATCTTTATCCATCAAGGGTATTAATTCATTTTCCCCAAACTGGAATGTATTTATTTATTTTCTAAATTTTATTTATTTTATTGGTGTTGTTGATAATATGCACAACAAAATATACACCAATTCAACAATTTCTACATGTACAATTTAGTGACATTGATTACATTCTTTGAGTTACGCAACAATTCTCATCTTCCTTTACTGAGTTGATCCTCTTCCTTTAACATAAATTCACTGCCCCTTGAGTTTCCTATTATTATAGTATATTAGTTTATATATATTAACTTCCTAAAGATTAGGTAATCTTTAGAGCTGCTGTCATCAATTTGATCCGCTATAGATAGATCTTAAAAGAGCATGATGCTCGAGACAGAGATTTTTCACTATTAGGCTAAACTGTTGTTTGGTTTTGGGAAGACTTCAGGGGATATTTTTGGTTTAGGGTTTTAAGATTACCTCAAGGCAATAGTTTCAGGAGTTTATCACCTTCTGTGACTCCAGAAAGTTCGGAGTCGATGAGAATTTGAAATTCTGTTCTGAATTTTTCCTCTTTGGATCAGGGTTCTTCTAAGGAATCTTTGATCAAAATGTTTAGTAATAGTAAGCTGGGCACCATTCAGTTCTTGTTCTCATGGCAAAGGGAGCAGATGCTCATGGAGGCAATGAGCCACACATTGCATATCCTCCTCTGATTCCTGATTCTCCTTTTTCCTCTGTTGCAGCAGGTGAACAGAGACCAATTGTTGGAAACAGAGAGGGATACATACTACCACCAAGAATGAAGAGCTAGGAGCAGAGCAAGTTCTTTGGATCCAGGGTTCCTGTGCTGGGATCCTCATACATCACCTGTTATTAAGCCAATTAACTGGATGCCCCGTGAAACTATGACCCTAAACCTCTAAACCAAGGAACCAAATCCCATGAGAGGTTTGCTTGTACATAAGCAGCCTGAGGAACTATTTTTTTTTTTTTTTTTGTCATTGTAAATATATCTGGCATGCAACTTTGTTATTTTGTTATTAAAAAGTAAAGAAAAACCATAACTGACTGTGCCAAAATTATCCAAAGTTTAACTTTTTCAGTTGAGGTCCTATCAAAAACTAAAAACCCACTGGTGTAGAGTTGTATCCGACTCATGGAGACCCCTCCTTGGGTTTCCAGGGCAGTTTCACTACGGAAATAGATTGCCCAACCTTCCTTCTGAGGAGTGGCTGGTGGGTTTGAACCACCAGCCTTCTGGTTGGCAGTTAAATGCCTTAGGCATCAAAAACTAGCATCTTTCAAAACATGTTCATGCTTCTGTCCATATATCACCATCTTAATCTCTAAAGCTAGAATCATCCAAATTATCTTCAACTCTTCCCCTCTTGTTTTGGTCATCTAGTGCCATTCTAATAGAAAATACTAGCAATGGGCTGGCTTTAACAAACCAGAATTTATTCTCTCACAGTTTTGAAGGTTAGAAGTCTGTTCAAAGTAAGAGGCTGGGTGAAAGACCCTCAACCTTGGGCTTCAGCTCTGCCTCTTGCTCCCAGCCCACTGAAGCTGGAGGCTTTTTTTCACTCAGGCAGCTGCTGGCTGCTGAGGCTGACAAACCCAAGGTTGACAAGTAAAAAGGCACAGTCCCAACATTACCAAACTACACGGCAGGCCATTGATTCAAGTCCATTAGGAGTCTCAGGTCGGCAGACAGCATTGCAGGCTGCTGAGCAACAACTCTGCTACATGCAGGATTCAAGTATGCCAAAAGCTATAGACCATTTCTAAACTTTCTCTTTATATACTGGGAGCAGACCACACCCCTAAGGCAGATACTCAGCTGCTTACAGTAGATTCCACCATGAAGCTGATTACCAGTCTCATCCCGGGAAATACTACACCCAGCTGCCCAGCCACTCAAAACCAGGCCCAGCCAAGTTGACACATAACCTTAACTACCACACCTCTACAACATCTCCTCTATCTACACCTATTACTAAGTTCTGTTGTTTATTTCTTCAAAATAAATGCCTCTGTCACTCTTCATATTTTTTCCTTCACTGCCTTAAGTAAATCCCATTTCTCATTTCTCAAATAATCATAGTGCTACCATCTAACTAATCTCTTTGCCTCTGGTATGCCCTAATTTAAAAAGTACATGCATACATACATTCATATATATGTGTGTGTGTGTGTGTGTATACACATATATATGTGTGTGTATATATATATATATGTATACATATATATATATATATACATATATATAAAAATTTGAGAGTGGCCACAGGAAGGAGAAAAGGAACTGTTTTGATTTCAAAGAAAACATAAGTTCTAAGTGTTTTTAAGCATGTGGTCATGGATTGAATTGTGTTCCCCGAAAATTTGTGTCAACATGGTTGTATCATGATTCCTGGTGGTTAGCAGTTATGTAATGAGGTTACTTCAAGACCTGCTCTGATGTGATAAGCCAATAACATGTAAGAGTATTAAATGTAGGATGCAACACTCTAAGTTGCATCATGGCCCTGATCCCATGTAAAGGGAGTGTCCCTGGAGTATGGCCTGCAACAGATTTTCTCTTATAAGAGATAAAAGGTGAGAGAAGGGAACAGAGAGGGACACATAATACCACCAAGAATGAAGAGCCAGGAGTGGAGCACGTTCTTTGGTCCCAGGGTCCCTGTGCTGGTATCCTCATAGACCAAGAAACACAGAGAGAGACAAACTCCCCTAGACCCAGTGCTCTGAATTTGGACTTGTAGCCTCCTAAACTGTGAGACACAACTATTTTGTCAGTTTGTCATAGCATAGTGGCTTGTGTGTTGCTGTGAGGCTGGAGGCTATGCCACCGGTATTTCAAATATCAGCAGGGTCACCCATGGTGGACAGGTTTCAGCAGAACTTCCAGACTAAGACAGACTCGGAAGAAAGAAGGGGTCATCCACCTCTCAAAGAATTGGCCAGTGAAAACTTTATGAATAGCAGTGAAACACTGTCTGATATATTACTGGAAAACTTTATGAATATCCCTGAAACATTGTCTGATACTGTGCCAGAAAATGAGCTCTTCAGGTTGGAAGACACTCAAAATATGACTGGGGAAGAGCTGCCTCCTCAGAGTAGAGCCAACCTTAATGATGTGGGTGGAATAAAGCTTTTGGGACCTCCATTTGCTGATGTGACATGACTCAAAATGAGAAGAAACAGCTGCAAACATCCATTAAAAATCAGAACATGGAATGTACAAAGTATGAATCTAGGAAAATTGGAAGTTGTCAAAAGTGAAATGGAATGCACAAAAATCGATATCCTAGGCACTAGTGAGCTGAAATGGACTGGTTTTGGCCATTTTGATCAGACAACCATACTATGCCAGAAATGACAAATTGAAGAGAGGAATGGTGTGGCATTCATCATCACAAAGAATGTTTTAAGATCTATGCTGAAGTACAAAGCTGTCAGTGATAGGATAATATCCATATGCCTACAAAGAAGAGCTTACAGGTGAGGAGAGACAATGCAGGGACAACAGAGTAGCAGGCTGGAAGAGCAGGGAAAGGGATAAAAGCCTTGAACCCGGACAGAAGAGCAATCAGCCGAAGGGATTAGGTGAGGAAGGG
>NW_006921647.1:414404-424999 GCF_000298275.1 Orycteropus afer afer | reverse complement strand
CTCAAGTATAGCAGGGATTGTGGGGCTGGCGCGGGATAGGGCAGTGTTTCATTCTGCTGTGCATGGGGTCGCTATGAGTCGGAAATGACTCGACAGCACTTAACAACAACAACAACAACAAGGAAGACTAGTTAATACTATTGTTATTCAAATTTATACACCAACCACCAAAGCCAAAGATGAGGAAATTGAAGATTTCTACCAACTTCTGCAGTCTGAAATTGACAAAACATGCAATCAAGATTTGTTGATTATTGCTAGTGATTGGAATGCAAAAGTTGGAAACAAAGAAGAATCACCTTTGGAAAATATGGCCTTTGGGATAGAAATGATGCTGGAGATTGCATGGTAGAATTTTGCAAGACCAAAAATGTATTCATTGCACATACCTTTTTTCAACAATATAAATGGTGGCTATGCATATGGACTTCTCCAGATGGAGTACATGGGAATCTGATTGACTACATCTGTGGAAAGAGACGATGGAGAAGCTCAGTATCTTCAACCAAAATAAGGCCAGGAGCTAATTGTGCAACAGACCATCAACTGCTCATATGCAAGTGCAAGTTGAAGCTGAAGACCATTAAAATAAGTCCATGACAGTCAAAATATGACCTTGATTACATGCCTCCTGGATTTAGAGACCATCCAAAGAATAGATCTGATGCATTGGACACCAGTGACTGAAAACCAGAGGAACTGTGGGATGACATTAAGAACATGATACATGAAGAAAGGAAAAAGTCATTGAGAAGACAGGAAAAGAAGAAAAGACCAAAATGGATAGCAGAAGAGACTCTGAAACTTGCCCTTGACTGGAGAATAGCTAAAGCAAAAGGAAGAAATGACAAGATAAAAGAGGTGAACACAAGATTTCAAAGGACAGCTTGAGAAAACAAAGTCAATTATTATAATGAAATTTTCAGAGACCTGGAGTCAGAAAACAAAAAGTGAAGAACATGCTCAGCATTTTTCAAGCTGAAGGAACTGAAGAAAAAAGTCAGCCTTGAGTTGCAATATTGAAAGATTTCATGGGCAAAATATTGAACAATGCAGGAAACATCAAAAGAAGATGGAAGGAATACACAGTCACTGTACCAAAAAGAACTGGTCAATGTTCACCCATTTCAGGAGGTGTCATATGATCTAGAACCAATGGTATTGAAGGAAGAAGTCAAAGATGGACTGAAGGAATTGACAAAGAACAAGACTCCAAGAATTGACAGAATACCCACTGAGATCTTTCAACAAACCATTGCTGCGCTGGAGGCGCTCACTCATCTATGCCAAGAAATTTGGGAGACAGCTACCTGGCCAACTGACTGGAAGAGAGCCATATGTGTACCCAGAAAAAGGTGATCCAACAGAATGTGGAAATTATTGAACAATATCATTAATATCACACGCAAGTAAAATCTTGCTAAAGATAATTCAAAAATGCCTGCAGCATTACACTGACAGAGAACTTCCAGAAATGCAAGCTGGATTCAGAAGGTGTGCAATAAAGGATATCATTGTTGATGTCAGATGGATCTTGTCTGAAAGCAAAAAATACCAGAAAGATGTTTACTTGTGTTTTATTAACTATGCAAAAGCATTCGATTGTATGGATCATCACATGTTATGGATAACATTGAAAAGAATAGGAATTCTAGAACACTTAATTGTGCTCATGAAGAACCTGTACAGAGACAAGGAGCCTGTCATTCAAACAGAACAAAGGGATACTTCATGGTTTAAAATCAGGAAAGGAGTGTGTAAGGTTGTATTCTTTTGCCATACTTATTCAATCTGTATGCTGAGCACATAATCCAAGAAGCTGGACTATATGAAGAAGAACATGACATCAGGATTGGAGAAAGACTCATTAACAACTTGCAACATGCAGATCACACAACCTTGCTTGCTGAAAGTGAAGATGACTTGAAGTACTTATTGATGAAGATTAAAGAATACAATCTACAGTATGATTACATCTCAGCATTGTTGTTGTTGTTTGCCATCAAGTCGGACTTGACTCATAGTGACCCCTCCCTGGGTTTCCAAGGCAGTATCACTACGGAAGTAGATTGCCCAATCTTCCTTCCGAGGAGTGGCTGGTGGGTTTGAACTGCCAGGCTTCTGGTTAGCAGTCAAGTGCCAAAAACGAAAATCCTCACAACAGACTATTAAGTAGCATCACAATTAATGGAGAAAAAATTGAAGTTGTTAAAGATTTCGTATTACTTGGTTCCACAATCAGGGCAGCTCTGGTGACAAGTGCCTAAGGCATCTGACTCTAATCAGAAGGGTGGCAGTTTAAACCCACCTGCCACTCCTTGGAAGGAAGACTGGGCAATCAACTTCCATAGAGATACTGTCTTGGAAACACAAGGAGGGGTCATTATGAGTCAAATCAACTCAACGGCAGTAGTTTGGTTTTTGGTGGTTCCACAATCAACACCAATGTAAGCAGTAGTCAAGACATCAGATGACGTATTGCACTGGGAAAATCTGCTGCAAAAGACCTCTTTAAAATGCTGAAGAGCAAAGATGTCTCTTTGAGGATGAAGGTGCACCTAATCCAAGCCACGGTATTTTCAGTCACTTCATATGCATGTGAAAGCTGGACCTTGAATAAGGAATACTGAAGAAGAATTGATGCTTTTGAGTTGTGGTATTGGCAAAGAATACTGAAAGTACTATGGACTGCCATAAGAACTAACAAATCTGTCCTGGAAGAAGTGCAGCCGGAATGCTTCTTGGAAGTGAGAATGGCCAGACTTTGTCTCGCTTACTTTGGTCATGTTGTCAGAAGGTATTATTCACTGAAAAAGGATATCATGCTTGGTAAAGTGGAGAATCAATGAAAAAGGGGAAGGCCCTCAACAAGATGGATTGACATCATTCGTGACTGCAACAATGGGCTCAGATATAGCAAGGATTGTGAGGCTGGCATAGGGCCTGCAGTGTTTCATTCTGTTGTATATAGGGTCGCTATGAGTCGGAGCCAACTCCATGGGAGCTAATAACAAACAACAACAAGAAACTGTAGCAGGATACATTTTCATTTATTGAAGCCATCTACTTGTGGTCTGTTACAGTACTAGATACCTAAGACACGTGTGAAAGAAATGCAATGAAAATATCATTTTGAAAATGCAGACATACAGGCCAATAAAAGGATCTTTAGGAATAGAATAAAGAGCCTTGCTGGTGCAGTGGATAAGCATTCAACTGCTAATTAAAAGGTTGGCGGTATGAACCCACCAGCTGCTTTACAGGAGAAAGAAGAAGCAGGCTGCTTCCATAAAGACTACAGCCTTGAAAACCACACAGGGCACTGGTCTACTCTGTTCTATAGGCTATCTATGAATCTGAATCCAATCAACAGCACACAACAACAGGAGTAGAATGAGACAAAGAGTTTTTTTAATTGTTCAAGGAGATATCTAATTATTATTTAATTACAAATTATGTACATTATAAAATATAGGTAGGTAAGTATTATTTAAATTGTTTTTATTTAGAAAAACCAAACATTTCAAAGTCATTTAATTTTGTTTATGGTTCAAAACATTTTTGCTCTAACTATTCATACTATTTTTTGGTGACTCCTAAGTGAATAAGGAAGGAGCTCTGGTAGCACAATGCCTATAGCACCTCACTGCTAACCAGACGGTGGTTTAAACCCACCAGCCACTCTGTGGAAGCAAGACTTGGCAATTTGCTTCTGTAAAGCTGTACCACCTCGGAAACCCAATGGGGGTCGCTTTGAGTCGGAATCGACTTGGTAGCAATGGGTTTGGTTTTGGATTAAATGAATAAGGAGCTCTGGTAGCCCAGCGCCTAAGGTATCTGACTGCTAGCCAGAAGGTTGTTAGTTCAACCCCACCAACTACTCTGTAGAAGCAAGACTGAGCAGTCTACTTCCCTAAAGATTTATCACCTCAGAAACCCAATGGGGGTCTCTATGAGTCAGAATCAATTGGTCAGCAGTGAGTTTGTTTGGTTTTGTTTTCCTAAGTGAATATGCATCATCATTTCTTAAAATCTTGATTATCATTTTTTGATGCAGCAATCCAAAAGTTAAGTTGTAAATCTAGTTTATTTTGATACTTGTAATAAATTCTGTCTTAAATTTTAAAAAGGTACTTCACAAAGATGTTTGGATATAATATTCATTTCTCAGTTCTTTCTACTTGTTTAAAAGTTTTCATTGAAAATCAGTTAGCAAATTTCCATCTTCTCTAGTGTCAATGAACCAGTCTTGACAATTAATTGCAAGGTGTTATGCTTTCAAAAAAAAAAAAAAAAGTTTGTATTTCACTTAAGTGCTTTATTTTTAAATGGAAGATTTACAAATAAGTTAGAAAACTCTGTTTCCAAGTTTTCTAATAGTGTGGAGATATGAGAGTTTTTACAAATGATATATTTATGTCTATTTCAAAATAAAACTATATGACTATTTCCAAACATTAATTTTCAAAAAATTTTGGTTCTTTTTTGAAAAACTACTTTTGTATTTATGGTTAAAATATCAATTTATGAATGGAGATTAATTGTGTGAATGTTTTCAAGCATCCAATGGAGTGATACTAATAGTCACTTTTCACAAAAAGTTCAGCAAAGTTAGAACTCTTTTTTAACTTTTCTTTGAAGATTAATATACATATGGACCATGTGCAAATAATTAAGATCAAATGGATAAAAGCTAATAGACCTAAATATTAGAGCTAAAAGTATAAAACTTTCTTAAAAAAGCATAGGAGAAAATCTCTGACATTTGTTTAGGCAAAGATTTCTTCAATAGGACACAAGCAGCATGACCCATAAAAGATAAAGCTGGTAAATTAAACTTAATCAAAATAAAAATGTTTTGGTCTTCAAAAGACACTATTATGAAAAGGAAAAGTTACAGATTGAGAGACAATGTTTCCAATACACATATCTGAAAAAGGACTGGTATCCAGAATATATAAAGAATCTTTGCAAAATCATAGTGAGACTAATAATACAATAAAATGGGACAAAAGATTTAAATAGACACTTCACCAAAGAAGAGATGTGGATGGCAAATAACACTGAAAAGATGCTCAACATTGTTAGTTATTACGGAAAAGAAAACTGAAACTACAATGAGATACCACCACATAGTTACTTTGTTGTTGTTGTTATGTGCCTTCAAGTCGGACCCGACACATAGCGACCTTTCCTTGGGTTTCTGAGGCAGTATCACTACAGAAGTAGATTGCTCAACCTTCCTTCCAAGGAGTGGCTGGTCAGTTTGAACCACCAGCCTTCTTGTTAGCAGTCAAGTGCCTTAGGCACTACGCTACCAGAGCTCTTAATTTTGATAGATATTTCAAAATTGCCTCAGTAGGAGTTGTAGCAATTTACATTCCCACCAGCAGTGTAAAAGTGTGCCTGTTCTTACAACCCCATAAAAACTGTTGGATTTTTGCTAATCTGATAGGGAAATGGAATCTCAGTAAAGATTCAGTTCACATTTTTCTTAAATAGAAGCTCTAATACATTACCTGGTACTCCAATTGTGTAGTCCCTGAATGGCACATACAGTTAAGCACTTGCCTACCATAAAGATTAGCGGTTTGAACCCACCACAGGTGGCTCAGAGGAAAGTCCTGGTGATCTGCTTCTGAAGATTACAACCTTGAAAACCCTATGAAAGACACTTCTACTCTGACACACATGGGATCACCCTGAGTCAAAAATTGACTTGACTGCAACTGTTTTTCGGTTACTCCAATTGATCACCATTGACTCAGACACTACTTACTACAAAACAAAACCAAACCCACTGCCATTGAATCTATTCCAATTCACAGTAACCCTATAGGACTCCATAGGGTTTCCAAGGCTGTAAATCTTTCAGAAGCAGACAGCCTCATCTTTCTTCTGCAAAACAGCTGGTGGGCTTGAATCATTGATCTTTTGGTTAGCAGCTGAATGCCTTAGCCACTGCACCACCAGAGTTCCTTATTACTTACTATAGTACCTCAAGATTACCATGCCATTTTATACCTCTATTTCATTGCAGACTATTTTCTCTGCCTGGAATACTTTTCACTCCACTGTCTGCCTGGTAAACCCCTGCTTATCCTCAAAACTCTCTGCAACTTTGCAAAGTTTTCCTTGAAATTCTTTTTTTTTTTTCCCCCACTTTTATTGTGATTGGGAGTTCTGGTGGTGTAGTGCTTAAGACATTTGACTGCTAATCAGAAGGCTGGCAGTTCAAACCCACCAGCTACTCCTCAGAAGGAGGACTGGGCAATCTACTTCCATAGAAATACTGCCTCGGAAACACAAGGAGGGGTCACTATGGGTCAGATTCAACTCATTGGCAGTGAGTTTGGGTATTTTTGGTAAGCTTGTCTATTCTTTGGCTGGACGCCATGAGAATTGAGTTAAAATCCATACCTGAAGGATAACTAGGGGCCATAGTCTCGGGGGTCTCACCAGGCTTTATCAGACCAGTAAACCTGGTCTTTTTTATGATTTTGAGTTTTGGTTCACATTGTTCTCCCTCTCCTCCCAGGATCTCCTGCACTGATCCCTTTCTGAGTGGTTGATAGTTGTAGCTGGGCACCATCTAGCTCTTCTGTTCTCATGGTCATCTAGGTTGAGGTTCACATATCCGTTAGTCCCTGGGACTAATTGTTTCCATGTGTCTTTGATTTCTACATTCTTCTGTCCTCTGGACAAGGAGAGATGCATTGTTGCATGTTGATGGCCACTTGCAAGCTTTTAAGACACCAGTCACTATTCACCAAAGTAGGATGTAGAACAATGTTTTTGTGTGGTTTTTATGCCAATTGATCTTGACTACAGTCACAAGCCCACATTTCCAACAAATTGTTCCAACAGGGTGGTTGACTGTGCCTAATAAGTTATCATAACTTTGCCCCCATTAGTTCTAGTTATATGGACATTTTTAAAGCACCTACAAATAAGTATGTAGAAATATCATCTGCCAACCTTATAAAGCCTGGTGAGACCCCCGAGACTATGGTCAAGGGCATATTCTCTTTTACCTAGACATACCTGATCATTTAGCCTGTCTACCTCTCTATTTATCTGTAGACTAATGTTTGTTATGACTTATGTAAAAGGGTTTATCTTTGTTGTCTGTACCTCTCTGTGTCTTCCTTTTCCTTAGTGTTACTATATTGGTCACTCGCTTTTGCTATATTCCCTTTCCCATTACCCAAATCAATACTTGTCTCTACCTATGTAGCAGTGTTCTCTCCCTTCCCCTCCCATTCCTGGTATCCAACAAAGAAAGTTTCCTTCCATAAATAAACTTTTCTTTGACTTTTTTACAATACTGAATTAATACAATATTTGTCCTTCTGTGATTGACTTATTTCACTCAGCATCATGCCCTCCAAGTTCACCCGTGTTATGCAGTGTTTTGCAGATTCTAAATTATTCTTTAGTGTTGCATAGTATTCCATTGTGTGTATGTACCATAGTTTGTTTATCCATTCTACTGTTGATGGGCACTTAAGTTGTTTCCATCCCTTTGCTATTGTGAATAGTACTGCAATTAACATGTGTGTGTGTACATCTGTTTGTGTCTTGGTTCTCACTTCTTTAGGATAGATACCTAGTAACGAGATTGCTAGATCAGATGATATTTCTAATAGCAACTTTTTAAGGAATTGCCATACTGATTTCCACAGTGGTTGTTTCATTTTACAGTCCCATCAGCAATGTATGAGAGTCTCAATCTCTTGACATCCTCACCACCATTTGTTATTTTCTGTCTTGTTGAACTTTGCTATTAGCTAGGGTGAGATATAGCAAGAGGTGATGGAGAAGTTTAATATTTTCAGCCAGAAAGGCCAGGAGCTGATTGTGGAACAGACCATCAACTGCTCATATACACATTTAACTTGATGTTAAGGCCAATTAAAACAAGTCCACGAGAGCCAAAGCATGACCTTGATAATATCCCTCCTGAATTTAGAGACCATCTAAAGAATAGATTGGATGCATTGAACACCAATGACTGAAAACCAGAGGAATTGTGGGATGACATCAAGAACATCATCCATGAAGAAAACAAGAAGTCATTAAAAAGACAGGTAAAGAAGAAAAGACCAAAACAGATGTCAGAAGAGACTTAGAAACTTGCCCTTGAGTGAAGAGTAGCTAATGCAAATGGAAGAAATGACAAGATAAAAGAGCTGAACAGAATATTTCAAAGATCAGCTTGAGAAGACAAAGCCAATTACTATAATGAAATGTGCAAACACCTGGAGTTGGAAAAACAAAAGGGAAGAACATGCTTGGCATTTCTCAAGCTGAAAGAACTGAGGAAAAAATTTAAGCCTCAAGTTGCAATATTGAAAGAATCTATGGGCAAAATATTGAATGATGCAGGAATCATCAAAAGAAGATGGAAGGAATACAGAGAGTCACTGTACCAAAAAGAACTGGTCGATCTTCATCCATTTCGGGAGATGGCATATGATGAAGAACCAATGGTATTGAAAGAAGAAGTTGAAGCTGCACTGAAGGAATTGGCAAAAAACAAGGCTCCAGGAATTGATAGAAAACCCATTGAAATGTTTCAACAAATGGATGCCACGGATAAGGCAGTCATTCAGCTATGCCAAGAGATTTGGAAGACAGCTACCTGGCCAACTGACTGGAAGAAATCCATATTTTACACATTCCAAAGAAAGGTGATCCCACAGAATGTGGAAATTTTTGAACAATATCATAAACATCACTTGCAAATAAAATCTTACTGAAGGTAATTCAAAAATGGTTGCAGCAGTATATTGACAGAGAACATCCAGAAGTGCAAGTTGGATTCAGAAGGGGATGTGGAATGAGGGATCATTGCTGATGTCAGATGGATCGTAGCTGAAAGCAAAGAATACCAAAAATTGTGTGGATCACCTACTTTGGTTATGTTGTCAGAAGGAACCATCCCTGGACAAAGATACCATGCTTGGTAAAGTGGAGGGTCAACGAAGAAGGGGAGGGCCCTCAATGAGATGGATGGAAACAGTGGCTGCAATGATGGGCTGAGGTATACCAAGGATTGTGAGGCTGGCACAGGACTGGGCAGTGTTTCGTTCTGCTGTGCATAGGGTTGCTATGAGTTGAAGATGACTTGATGGCATCTAACAACAGAGAGAGATGGTATGTCATTGTTGTTTTGATTTGCATCTTCCTAATGGCTAATGGTGGCATAGTGCCTAAGGCATTGGACTGCTAACCAGAAGGCTGGTGGTTCAAACCTACCAGCCACTCCTCAGAAGGAAGATTGGGCAATCTACTTCCATAGTGATATCACCTTGGAAATATAAGGAGGGGTCACTAAGAGTCAGATGTGACTCCACAGCAGTGAGGTTTTTTTTTTTTTTTTTTTTTGTAATAGCTAACGATCACAAACTTTTTTTTCATGTGTTTGTTGGTCACCTGAATATCCTCTTTGGTGAAGTGTTCATATCTTCTGCCCATGTTTTAATTGGATTGTTTGTCTTTTGGATGTTGAGGTGTTAAGAGGTTTTTTTAAAATAAATTTTAGAAATAAGTCCCTTGTCAGATATATCGTTGCTGAATATTTTTTTCCCAATCTGTAGGTTCTCTTTTTACTTTCTTGAAGAAGTCTTTTGAGGCACATAGAAATTTAATTTTTAGAAGGTCCCACTCATCTAGTTTATCTTCTGTTATCTGTGCATCTTGGGTTATGCTTGATGGTCTATTTATGCCACAAATTAAGGTTCCTAAGTTTTTCCCTATTTTTTTCTTGATGAACTTTATAGTTTTCAGTCCCACATATCAGTCTTTGATCCATCTGGAGTTTGTTTTTGTGTATGATGTGAGGTATGGTTCTTGTTGCATTTTTCTGCAAATGGATAACCAGTTCTGCTAGCACCATTTGTGAAAGACATATCTCTTCCCCATTTAGTGGATTTTGGCCCTTTGTCAAAGATCAGCTGACCATAGGTCAATGGATCTATTTCTGGGTTCTCAATTCTTTTCCACTGGTCTATGTGTCTGTTGTACCAGTACCATGGTGTTTTGATTACTTTGGCTGTATACTAGGATTTCGGGTAGTGTAGTGCCTAAGGCATTTGACTGCTAACCAGAAGGCTGTCAGTTCAAACCGACCAGCCACTCCTCAGAAGGAAGGTTGGGCAATCTACTTCTGTAGTGATACTGCCTTGAAAACCCAGGGAGGGGTTTCTATGAGTCTGGTCCAACTTGACAGCACACAACAACAGCATACTAGGATTTGAGATCCAGGAGTGTGAGGCATCCTACTGTGTTCTTTTTCAGTAGTGCATTGCTTATCCGAGGTCTCTTTCCTTTAGTGGTTGTTTTTTTCATATCCTTAAAGAATGTTGATGAAATCTGGATTGGGATCACATTGATTGCTTTGGGTAGTACTGATATTTTCACAATGTTCCATCTTCCTATCCATGAGCATAGTATGTTCGTCCATTTACATAGATATCTTATGGTTTCTTGAAGCAGTGTTTTGAAGTTTTCTTTGTATAGGTCTTTAGTGTCCCTAGTATGATTTATTCCCAAGGTTTGGGTTTTTTTTTTTTTTTTTTTTATTGTGACTT
>NW_006921647.1:408492-414178 GCF_000298275.1 Orycteropus afer afer | reverse complement strand
AGAAGGCTGGTGGTTCAAACCCACCAGCCACTCCTCAGAAGGAAGGTTGGGCAATCTACTTCCATAGTAATACCACCTCAGAAACCCAAGGAGGGGTCACTATGAGTCAGATCCAACTTGACAGCAGTGAGTTATTGTAAATGGTATTGGTTTTCTTATTTCCTTTTCAGCAATTTCTTTACTGGTGTAGAGGAATCCAACTGATTTTTCTATGTTAATCTTATATATCCTACCACTATGCTAAATCTCTCTGTTAGTTCCAGTAGTTTTCCTGCTGAGCCTCTTGCATTTTCTATGTATAGAATAATATCATCTGCAAATAGGCACAGTTTTACTTCATCCTTACAAATTTGGATGACTTTGATTTCAATTTCTTGCCTTATTGCCCTGGCTAGGATTTCCAATACAGTGTTGAATAGAAGTGGTGATAGAGGTGAACCTTGTTTGTCTGGTTCCTGTTCACCAGGGGAATGGTTTCATTCTCTTTCCATTGAGCATAATGTGGGCCATTGGTTTTGTATATAGGCACTTTATTATGTTGAGGAATTTCCTTTCTATTCCTTTTTTTCTGAGAGGTTTATCAGAAATGGGGTTGGATTTTATTAAATTCCTCTTCTATATCAACTGATATGATCATGTGGTTCTTTTCCTTTATTTTACTTACGTGATGGATTCCATTGATTGTTTCTCTGATGTTGAACAATCCTTACATACCTGGTGTGAACCTCACTTGATTATGAAGTTGTTTTTTTTGGATATGTTGTTGGAGACTATTGGCTAGGATTCTGTTGAAGATTTTTGCATCTATATCAGACTGGGTTCTCTAGAGAAACAAAACCAGTAAATCTTATATATATAGAGAAAGAGAAATTTATCTTAGGAAAATGGCTCACACACTTATAAAAGCTGGCAAGTCCCAAGTTCTTGGATCAAACGTCAAGCTGGAGGTTTTTTCCCAATTCATGCAGCTGCAGAGGCTGAGGATCTCAAAGTTGGCAGGCAATATACTGGCTGTTGATTCCAATGAATGATGAATCCAAGATCTCTAGGCCAAAGCGTGGATTGTTCGCTCATGGAGAGTTGTAGGCAGAATCCTGATCCACAGAAGAGTGTCTCCTTTCCCAGGATGTCCATAAATATACTGGAAGTAGGCCACACCAGTAGGGAAACTCCCTTTTAATGGATTGGCTGCTTAAAACATATTCATCTGGTCCCCTGGAACAATTCACATCACAATTGCTTAAACCACACAGAATTGTGGTCCAGCCAAGTTGACACAGCTCAAACTATCACAGTCCACCCCTTGTCAACTTGGCAGTTGTACACATCTTCTTAACTATATATAATCTCTAAATAATGACAACTATAAAGTCATACTTGTGCCTAACATGATATGCTAACACACATACAACCGAAACACATTAACCTTATTACATTTCACAGTTCATAACAGAAGGAAACAATATTTGATGCACATACAATGAAGAAATATAACAATCACAGAACTGGTTTCTGCAACTGGTCACATGGTTGTAGCTGATATTCAGAACTACCTTCTTCCACCACCCATTCTGTATTTCCCTTGCCTTCAGCAACCACCTCAGCTGGTCTTGGCTCTTTGCCTGGTGGGGTGATCCAAACCTTCATTCCTGAAGGGTCTGGGCCATTAGCAGTCATATCACAATTGGGTTGCTGGAAATTTCCATTGGCTTTAATCACAGGGCATGGTAGTACTAAGAAATGTCCTTAAGAATCTCCTGTATTCCAGACATATTCTTCTTTATCTCCATTATGTGATGTCAATCCAATTTCCCCTTGGTAATCAGGATCTATCACACCAGATAGTACAGTAATGCCCTTCTTTGTCTGCTGGTCCAGAGGCATTAGGAAGCCAAAATGACCGGGTGGCATTCTTAATTTCCAGTTCAATGCAATCAGTATTGTGTCTCCAGGTGGGAGTGTTCCTCCCTTTGGGACTAAGATCTCCAGACATGCAGAGGACAGGGTAGCAGGGACAGGAAGCAAAAATGTTTTGAATGGGTCACTAGGGGTAATAGTGAATGGTACCACTCCCATTTCCACTGCTTGGTTCCTGGACCCATGAATACTGGCTATTGGAAAAACAGAACCATATATTGGACGCTGGTTTAGAGCATATACAGCCTCCTGGAGAACACTGCCCCAACCCTTCAAGGTATTGCCACTGAGTTGGTGCCATAATTGTGTTTTCAGTAGGCCATTACATCATTCTATAAAGGTAGCTGCTTCAGGATGATGGGGAACATGGTAAGACCAGTGAATTCCATAAGCATAGACCCATTATCGCACTTCATTTGCTGTAAAGTGAATCCCTTGATCTGAAGCAATGCTGTGTGGGATACCATGATGGTGGATAAGGCATTCTGTAAGTCCACAAATTGTAGCTTTGGCAGAAGCATTGTGTGCAGGGAAAGAAAATCCATATCCAGAATACATATCTATTTCAGTAAGAACAAAATGCTGTCTTTTCCAGGATGGAAGTGGTCCAATGTAATCAACCTGCCACCACATTGCTGGCTGATCACCCCAAGGAATGGTTCCCTATCATGGATTCAGTGTTGTTCTCTGCTGCTGGCAGATTGGGCACTCAGCAGTGTCAGTAGCCAAATCAGCCTTGGTAGGTGGGAGTCCATGTTGCTAAGCCCATGCATAACCTCCATTCCTGCCACTATGGCCACTTTGTTCATAAGCCCATTGAGCAATAACAGGAGTAGCTGAGGAAAAAGGACGGCTGGTTTCCACTGAACGTGTCATTCTATCTGCCTGATTGTTAAAGTCCTCCTCTGCTGAGGTCACCGTTTGGTGGGCATTCATATGAGACACAAATATCTTTACTCCTTTGGCTCATTCAGAGAGATCTATCCACATACCTCTTCCCCATACATCCTTGTCACCAATTTTCCAATCATACTCCTTCCAAGTCCCAGACCATCTGGCCAAGCCATTAGCCACAGCCCATGAATCCATATATAATCACACATCTGGCCATTTCTTATTAAATGCAAAGTGAATAGCCATATGCATGGCTTGAAGTTCTGCCCATTTGGAGGATTTTCCTTCACGACCGTCCTTCAAGGAAGTCCCAGGAAGGGGCTGAAGTGCTGCTGCTCTCCACTTTCGAGTGGTGCCTACGTATTGCGCAGGACCGTCTGTAAACCAGGCATGAGTTTTCTTTTCCTCAGTCAACTGATCATAAGGAACTCCCCATGAGGCCATAGGTTCAGACTAGGAGAGGGAAGGTAATGTGACTGAAGTGGAGACCATAGACATTTGGGCCATTTCCTCATGCAACTTACTTGTGCCTCCAGGTCCTGCTCAAGCCTGATCTTTGATATACCACTTCCATTTAATGATGGAGTGCTGCTGTGCATGTCAACTTTATGACTCTGTGGGTCAGACAATACCCAGTTCATGATGGGCAGCTCAGGCTTCATGGTGACTTGGTGGCCCATGGTTAGGCATTCAGTCTCTACTAAGGCCCAGTAACAAGCTAAACGCTGTTTCTCAAAAGGAGAGTAGGTATCTGCAGAGGATAGCAGGGCTTTGCTCCTAAATCCCAAGGGTCTGCATTGCGATACATCAATAGGGACCTGCCAAAGACTCCAAACAGGATCTCTATCTACCACAGACATTTCAAGCACCATTGGATCAGCCAGATCATATGGCCCAAATGGCAGAGCAGCCTGCATGCCTGCATGGCAGGCTGAACCTATTGCAGAGCCTTCTGTTGTTCTGGGCCCCACTCAAAATTAGCAGCTTTCTGAGTCACTTGATAAATAGGCTGCAGCAACACACCCAAATGAGGGATATGTTGCCTCCAAAATCCAAAAAGGCCCACCAGATGTGCCTCTTTTTTAGTTGTGGGGGAAGCCAGATACAATAACTTATCCTTCACTTTAGTAGGAATATCTGGACATGCCCCACACCACTGGACCCCTAGAAATTTCACTGAGGTGGAAGGGCCTGAATTTTTGTTGGATTAATTTCCCAACCTCTAGCACGCATGTCTCACCAATAAGTCTAGAGTCATTGATACTTCTTCCTTACTAGGTCCAATCAGTGTAATGTCATCAATATAATGAAACAGTGTGATGCCTTGTGGAAGGAAAAGGTGATCAAGATCCCTATGGACTTAATTATGACATAGTGCTGGGAAGTTGATATACCTCTGAGGAAGCACTGTGAAAGTATACTGTTGGCCTTGCCAGCTTAAGGCAAACTGCTTCTGATGGTCCTTTGAAATTAGTATAGAGAAAAAGACATTGGCCAGATCATTAGCTGTATACCAAGTACCAGGAGATGTACTAATTTGCTCAAGCAATGAAACCACATCAGGAACAGCAGCTACAACTGGAGTCACCACCTGATTAAATTTATGATAACCTACTGTCATTCTCCAAGACCATCTGCTTTTTGCAAAGGCCAAATAGGCAAACTAAATGAGGATGTGGTGGGAATCACCACCCCTTCATCCTTTAAGTCCTTGATAGTTGCAGTAATCTCTGGAACCCCTCCAGGGATGTGGTATTGCTTTTGGTGTACTACTTTTGTAGGTAGAGGCAGTTGTAATGTCTTCCACTTGGCTTTTCCTACCATAATAGCCCTGACTTCACATGTCAGGGACCCAATGTGGGAATTCTGCCAATTGCTCAGTATATCTGTTCCAATTATGCATTCTGGAACTGGGGAAATCACTACCAGATGGGTTCTGGGACCCACTGGACCCACTGTGAGACACACCTTAGCTAAGACTCCATCAATAACTTGACCTCCATATGCCCCCACTCTGACTGGTGGGCCATGATGATGCTTTGGGTCTCCTGGAATTAGTGTCAGTTCTGAGCCCATGTCCAGTAATCCCTGAAAAGTCTAATTATTTCCTTTTCCCCAGTGAACAGCCACTCTCATAAAAGGCCTCAGATCCCTTTGGGGAAGGCTGGGAGAAAGATCAGCATTATAGATTTTTGGCAATGTAGTGGGGTCCTTCTTCAATGGGACCCGGCCTCCTGTTCATTCAAAGAGATGGGATGTGGGTCTGTAAACTGGCTCAAGTCTGGGTATTGATTGAGAGGCCATGACTCTGTATTCTGGTGATTCAATCTAAGCTGCTGTTCACATGACCTAGAATTCTTCTGTCTATACAGATCAAATAAATATTTAATAGGTTTGCCGTGTATTTAACTACTAGGAATGCCATGTGCAAGTAGCCAATGGTGTAATTCCACACGAGTCAGACTATTCTGATTACTGTTCTGACTCTGCTGTCCATCATGGTAACCACACCCACCTTGCCTTTGTCAATTAACTGCTGCTACTTGGCTCCTTCTGTCACAGGGTTCAATCAGCCCCATCTTAGTTAAGTGTATTAGTTCCATTAGGGCAGTTCCCACTGTCAAATTTGGCTTACATAAAATAGCAATCCCAGCAGTCTTCAAGGATGCTGGAGCTTCCTTCACAAATTCCTCGGCTAAAGCACTTGACTGCTAACCAGAAGGCTGGCAGTTCAAACCCACCAGCCACTCCTCGGAAGGAAGGTTGGGCAATCCTACTTCCACAGTGATACTGCCTTGGAAACCCAAGGAGGGGTCGCTGTGAGTTGGGGCCGACTCGACGGCACATAACAACAACAACAACAACATACTGGTGA
>NW_006921647.1:405450-408282 GCF_000298275.1 Orycteropus afer afer | reverse complement strand
GGTCTGGTACTTCAACTTGACTTAAGGTAGGCCACTGCATAATCCATGCTTCAGTAAGCCAACCAAATAAACTATTAGATCCTTTCCTAACCTCTTGAGCTGAAACAATAAATGAAGAATCCATAATTCATAGGCCTAAATCAATAAACTCAGGCTGATCCAATGCTACATTCCTTGCACCATTATCCCATACCCTCAGTAGCCATTCCCATACATATTCTCCAGGTTTCTGTCTGTACATGTTAGCAAAATCAAGTAGGTCTTTTCGGGTGTAGTGTACCACCTCCTCAGTCACACTTTGTATTTCACCATTTGGGGCTCGCTTGAACTTAACCTTAGTTATAGGTTTAGCAGCAATAAGGGGTGGTTGGGGCAGTTCCTGAGAACATTCAGCAATGTCTTCCATGGGCTCTGCCTCAGGCAATGACCCTGCAGGAACAGTTGGGTTAATCCCATCAAACTGAGTTGGAGGGGATAATGGTTTTACAGTAATCCCTTCAGAGGGGAGACATTCAACAGAAGAATTTTACAGGCTACATATCCTTATCTTCCTGGCTATCTGCCCATATGTCCCCATTCCAGGTTTCAGGATCCCATTTGTTCCCAATTAATGCCCTCACTTTAACTTCAGACATCCTTCTGGGTTGGTAATTTACTTGGTGTTGTAATTCAGCCACTCTTACAATAAGACTGGGTTTGGTTTTTGGCAATATCAGCTCTGGTACTAGAAGAAATAAGGCTTTCTTTCAGAGCACAACTGGAAACAATGAGGTCTTTTATGAGGCACTTAAGCTGTGACTCATCAGCCCAGAGCTCATCTTGCTTTCACCACTTTTGTCTAGTGTAAGTAGGACCAACCAACCAGCTTCCTTATACTCCTCATGCTGACAGAATTGCAGAAAAGTATCAAATATGCAATCACCCAGGGCCTCACTTATCAAAAGTACTAATCTATTGGTAGTGTTATTTTGCATATTAATGTTGCCACCTCATGCCACGGATTAATAGGGCCCTCAGGGTCATCAGTGCCTTTATGATTAATCTAACCGGAGAACCAGTTTAGGAAGCCCATCCTTATGATTTAGTCTCTCTAGAACCACCCCACCCTCGGTACCAAATGTGTTAGACTGTGTTCTGTTTACCTAGTGCCACTCTGACAAGAATATACCACAAATGGGATGGCTTGAACAACAGGAGTTTATTCTTACAATTTGGAGGCTTTAAGTACAAGTTCAAAGTTCCAGGCTCTAGGGGCTGGGTGAAAGCCCCTCAGTCTTGGGCTTCAGCTCTGCCTCCAGCTCCCAGCCCACTGAAGCTAGAGGCATTTCTTCACTCAGCCAGCTGCTGGCTGCTGAGGTTAAGAAGCCCAAGGTTGACAAATGCAATGGCACAGTCCTGATGTAAGCAGACCACACAGCAGGTCATTAATTTAAGTTCGTTTTAAGTCCCAAGGTTGGCAGAGCATGGCAGGCTGCTGAACAATGACACAGCTACATGCAGGGTCTAAGCGTGCTACAAATAAGCTACAGACCATTCCCAAAGCTGCTTCTTATATACAGGAAGCAGACCACATACTCAAAGCAGCTATTCAGCTGCTTGTGGTAGATCCTACCATGGAGTTGATAGCCAGTCTCATCATGGGGAATAACTACCACCAGCTGCCCAGACACTCAACCAGGCCCAGCCAAGCTAACACAAAAACATAACCACCACAGACTGGGTTCTCCAGAGAAACAAAACCAGTAAAGCTTATATAGAGAAAGAGAAATTTATCTTAGGAAAATGGATCACACACTCACAGAAGCTGGCAAGTACAAAGTTCTTGAATCAAACGTCAAGCTGGAGGCTTTTCCCAATTCACACAGCTGCAGGGGCTGAGGAGCTCAAGGTTGGCAGGCAGTACACTGGCTGTTGACTCCAACCAATGACAAATTCAAGATCTCCAGGCCAAATGGTGGATTGTTCACCCACAGAGAGTTGCAGGCAGAATCCCAATCCACAGAAGAGTGTCTCTTTTCCCAGGATGTCCATAAATATACTGGAAGCAGACTATACCCCTAGGGAAACTCCCTTTAAATGAATTGGCTGCTCAAAACATATACATCTGATCCCGTCATCGGAACAACCCACATCACAATTGCTTAAACCACACAGATTTGTGGTCCAGCCAAGTTGACACACAGCTCCAACTATCACAGCATCTATATTTATGAGGCATATTGGTCTGTAGTTTTCCTTTTTATTCATGTCTTTGGTTTTGGTCTCAGGGTTATGCTTGCTTCATAAAAAGAATCTAGGAGGATTCCATCCTTTTCTATGTTCTGGAATAGTGTGAGTAGGATTATAGTCAGTTCTTCTCTGAATGTTTGGTTGAATTCTCTAGTAAAACTGTCTGGGCCAGGATTTTCTCTTTCTTTATTGGTAATTTTTTTATGACCTGTTCAATTTCTTCTTTTGTTATGAGTCTGCTCAAATTTTCCACCTCAGTTTGTGTTAGTTTAGGCAAATAGCATGTTTCTAGAAATCTATCCATTTCTTTCAGATTTTCAAATTTGTTGGAGTACAGTTCTTCATATTATCCTGATATTATCCCTTTTATTTTGGTTGGTTCTGTTGTGACATCACCCATTTCATTTCTTATTCTTGTTATTTGTATCCTCTCCCTCTTTCCCTTTAAGTTTGCCAGAGGTTTGTTGATTTTATTAATCTTTTCAAAGAACCAACTTCTAGTCTGTTGATAGTTTCTACTGTCTATTTTCTGTTTCATTTATTTGTGCTTGAATCTTTATTTATTTATTTTCTTCTGATGACTGTAACCTTTTTTTTTTTTTT
>NW_006921647.1:400076-405035 GCF_000298275.1 Orycteropus afer afer | reverse complement strand
GTTCAAACCCACCAGCCACTCCTCAGAAGGAAGGTTGAGCAATCTACTTCTGTAGTGATACTGCCTCGGAAACCCAAGGAGGGGTCACTATGAGTTGGGTCCAACTTCACAGCACATAACAACAACAACAACTACTACTACCAAGTAGTTTTTAAGGAGAGTATTGTTCAATTTCCATGTGTTTGCTTTTTTTCCATTGATCTCCCTATTGTTGATTTCTACTTTTATAGTATTGTCATCTGAGAAGATGCTTTGCAGGATTTCAATGTTTTTAAATTTATTGAGGCTTGCATTGTGGCCTAACATGTCCTGGAGAATGTTCCATGTGTGCTGGAAAAGAATGTATATTGTGCTATTGCTGGGTGAAGTGCTCTGTAAATATCTATAAGGTTAAGTTGGTTGATTGTATTGTTTAGTTCTTCTGTATCTTTGTTGAGTTTCTTTCTAGTTCTTTCACTGAGAGTGGTATATTAAAGTCTCCTAGGGGAGCTCTGGGAGCTCTGGTAGCATAGTGGCTAAGGCACTTGACTGCTAACCAGAAGGCTGGTGGTTCAAACCCACCAGCCACTCCTCGGAAGGAAGGTTGGGCAATCCTACTTCTGTAGTGATACTGCCTCGGAAACCCAAGGAGGGGTCGCTATGAGTCGGGGCCGACTTGACGGCACATAACAACAACAACAACAACAAGTATTACCTGGGAGCTCTGGTAGCATGGTGCCTAAGGTTCTGGACTGCTAACCAGAGGGCTGACAGTTCAAATCCACCAGCAACTCCTCAGAAGGAAGATGGGGCAATCTACTTCCGCAGTGATACTGCCTTGGAAACCCAAGGAGGGGCTGCTATGAGTCGGGTCTGACTCCACGGCACATAACAACAACAACAACAGTATTACTATGTTGTTGTTGTTGTTACATGTCCTCGAGTCAGACCCAACTCATAGTGACCCCTCCTTGGGTTTCTGAGGTGGTATCACTACGGAAATAGATTGCCTAACCTTCCTTCCGAGGAGTGACTGGTGGGTTTGAACCACCAGCCTTCTGGTTAGCAGTCAAGTGCCTTAGGCACTACACTACCAGAGCTCCCAGTATTACTATGGAGTCATCTATTTGTTATTTCTGTTAAAGTGTGATTTATATATTTTGGGGCTCTTTCATTGAGTGCATAGATATTTATTATGGTTATGTGCTCTTGTTCAATTGAACCTCTAATCATTATATAACGTCCTTCCTTGTCTCTTATGGTGGTTTTTGCCTTCAGTCAATTTGATCAGAAATTAATATTGCTACTTCTGCTCTTTTTTGGTTGCCATTTGCTTGATATATCTTTCCAACTTTTGATTTTCAGTCCATTTTTGTCTTTGTCTCTAAGGTGTGTCTTATAGACACATGTTGTTTTTGTTATGTGCTGTCGAGTCGGACCCGACTCATAGTGACCCCTTCTTGGGTTTCTGAGGCACTATCACTACAGAAGTAAATTGCCCCATCTTCCTTCTGAGGAGTGGCTGGTGAGTATGAACCACTAGCCTTCTGGTTAGCAGACAAGTGCTTTAGGCACTATGCTACCAGAGCTCCCCTTACAGACACATATTGATGGGATATGTTTTCTTATCCACTGTGGTAGTTCAGTTTGTGTGTCAACTTGTCAGGGCCTGGTTGAAGGGCTGGGCAGCTGGATGTAGTATTCCCCATGATGAGACAGGTAATCAACTCCATGGTGGAATCTACTGTGAGCAGCTGAGTAGCTGCCTTAGGGAATGTGGTCTGCTTCCTATATATAAGCAGAAGCCTTGGAGAATGGTCTCTAGCTTATGGCACACTTGGACCCTGTATGTGCCTGTGTCATCGTTCAGCAGCCTGCCATACTCTGCTGACCTTGGGACTTGCAATGGACTTAAATTAATGACCTGCTGTGTGGTTTGGTAACATCAGGCCTGTGCCTTTTTACTTGCCAACCTTGGGCCTGTCAGCCGCTGAAGCCAGCAGCTGTCTGAGTGAAGAAATGCCTCTAGCTCCAGTGAGCTGTGAGCACAAGGCAGAGCTGGACCACAAGGTTGAGGGGCTTTCACCCAGCCCCTAGAGCCTGGCACTTTGATCTTGGACTTAAAGCCTCCAAACTGTAATAGAATAAACTCCTGTTTGTTAAGGCCATCCCATTTGTGGTATATTCCTCTCAGGGTGGCACTAGGTAACCAGAACATCCACTCCACAAACTCTCCATCTCTTGAGTTGTGCGTTTAATCCATTGACATTCAGTATAGTTATCGACAAGCATGAATTGTTGCTGTCCTTTGTTATGTGTTTTTTTCATGGTGTTGCTGATTTCTTTGTTCCATATAATTTTCCGTGCTGCACTTGTTTTGTTTATGAATTGTTTATCATTTCTTTCATTGCTATTGTTTTAGTATTTGCTAAATATTTATGATTGTCCTCTTTTTTATTTTGATCTGAAGATTTATTATTTTTCTTTGAGGTTACCCTATGATATATAATCTTTTTCCCAAGTTTAGAACAGTCCATTCTATCTCATAATTGTCTTGACTTCCTCACCATTTAGAAGTTCTATAACTACACTATTTATTCTCTTTTTTTCAGTTTGTAGTTGTCCTCATTTACCAATTGATATCTCTGGTTCCCTGTTTACAGTCTTGTAAGCTTATTTTCCTTTGGATACTTCTATAACTGTGTTAGTTTCTGGGTTATGTCATTACATGTATTTATCATCAGTTGTTGTTTGCTGTGTTGGTTCTCTGTCCAAAGGACTCCCTTTAGCACCTCTTGTAAGGCTGGTTTGGTTTTAAAAAATTACTTCATTTCTGCTTATCAAGAAAGGTCCTAATTTCATCATCATATTTTTCTCAGTATATAATTCTTGGAATTTTTTTTTTTTTCTTTCAGGATTTCATATATATAATCTCATTGCTTTCTTGGCTACATGGTTTCTGCCAAGAAATCCAAGCTTAGTGCTTGACTTTTAGTTTTTCCAATGCTGCTTTCAGGATTCTTTTTCTGTCTTTGGTTTTGGTGAGTTTGATTTTGATGTGTCTTGGTGATTTTCTTTTGGGGTCTATCCTGTTTTGGAGTCTGTTCAACTTACTGAATGGATATATTCTCATCTTTCATCATATTAGGGAAATTCTGCAATAAATCTTCAACAATTTTCTCTGTGGCTTTATCTATCTCTTCTTGTTCTGGAATTCTGATTACATGTAACTTATTCCTCTTGATGGTATCCCACATAAATCTTGGGCTTTCTTCATTTTGTTTTGATCTTTTGTCTGACTGATCCCTTAACAAAGTAGTGTTGAGGTATTTGTCTTCAATCTCACTAATTTTGTCTTCCATTGATTCAACTGTGCTCCTTTGCCCCTTCAATGTGTTAACTAGTCCTGAAATTTTAGTATTAATCTTCTGGATTTCTATTTGTAGATTTTGTATCATTTCTAATTTTTCATTTATTTTGTCAGTTTGTTCTTGTATTATTTTCTCAATTGTTCTAGAGTTTGGTCCTTGTTTTCCTTAATTTTGTCAGTGTTTTCCGTGATCTGTCTCTCAATCCATTGAAGGTACCTAAATATAATTCTTTTGAATTCCTTATTAGGGAGTTCCAATGCTGTTTCTTCCTCAGGGAAGTTTTCCGAATCTGTATACAAGTCCCTTTTTTCTATTACTTTACCTTGCTTCTTTGTGTGCACTGTGATAATCTGTTGTCTCCAAGACAATGTGACATAGTTGTACTTATATTTAATTCATGATTGTATGTTGGTGTGATTTTTATTTTTCTTTGTTTTGTTTTATCTGAGGAAGCAGGGTAGTGTGCTCCTCTATTTGCTAGTTGGGAACACTTAGACACTCACCACCTGTCTCCTGGTGGGTGTGATAGAGAATGAGAGTGTTTTCACAGATCTTTGTTGGTTGGTTGTGAAAAGCAGTTAATGGTGAGTTTGACTAGTATTGGCTGTCATCTATTATTGATCAATTAATGCAGAAGCAAGTGGTGGCCCTCACTCAGTAGGTGGAGCTGCAGGAGGTGCAGGTATGATTGTGTCTTATGGGTGTGATTGTTGTCTCCCACTCAGAAAGAAAAAAATAAAATAAAACAAAACATCCAAAAGACCCCAATAGGATGAAAAACAAAAATTGCATAAGCAAACAGGAACAACTGCGAAAGAAAAAAGAAAAAGGAAAGACAACAAATGAGAAGAAATATTTAAAGAAATACTTTAATATTGACTTTTTAATGCATTTTATTGAAATATAATTTATGTACAGTGAAATACACAAAACTAAAGTGACATGGGTCAATGCATTTTTTTTTTTTTTTTGCAGTGTTCCCTCCCCTCCCCTTGCACCCCTGGCAACCAACAAAGAAAGTTTCCCTCCATATATAAACCTTTCCTTGACCCTCCACAACAACAAACTAATACTGTATTTGTCCTTCTGTGATTAACTTATTTCACTCAGCATAATGTCCTCCAAGTTCATCCATATTATGTGGTGTTTTGCAGACTCTACGTTATTCTTTAGTGCTGGATAGCATTCCAGTATGTGTATGTACCATAGTTTGGTCATCCACTCTTCTGCTGATAGGCACATAGGTTGTTTCCATCTTTTTGCTATTGTAAATAGTGCTGTGATGAACATGAGCATGCATGTATCTGTTCCTGTCCTGGCTCTCACCTCTCTAGGATATATACCTAGTGATGGAATTGCTGGGTCAAATGGTATCTCCAATTCCAACTTTCTAAGGAATCACCATATTGCTTTCCACAGGGGTTGTGTCACTTCACAGTCACACAAGCAGTGCATGAGAGTTCCAATATCTCCACATCCCCACCAGCATTTGTTATTTTCTGTCACATTGAACCTTGCCATCAGTGCTGGGGTGAGACTGTATATCTGTGGTATAGTAAATTACTTCATGTGGCTTTTCTACCCATAAGTCTTTGTAAACTCCAAGGTG
>NW_006921647.1:398417-399581 GCF_000298275.1 Orycteropus afer afer | reverse complement strand
GCTTTGGGAAGAACGGTTGGTGAAAGGGCTGGAGGGAGGCAGCATGTTTGGCCTTGCAGTAATAGGCCTTGGGTTACTGCTGGTAATCCTGTCTTCCTCTTGTGAGATTAGAGGAGGTCAGAACATGTGGCCTCCTTGCTGTTTTTGCAATATCTCATTGTAGTTTTGATTTGCATCTCTCTGATGACCAATGATTGTGATCATCTTTTCATGTATTAGCTGACCACCTGAATATCCTCCTTGGTGAAGTATCTATTCATGTCTTCGGCCCATTTTTTAATTGGATTGTTAATTCCTTTGGTGTTGAGACATTGGAGTTTTCCATCAATCTTAGAGATAAGTCCCTTGCCAGATATGTAATTATTGGCAAATATGAATTTGTTGCTGTCACTTTTGTCATGTGCTTTTTCATTGTGTCGATTTCTTTGTTCCATATAATTTTCTATGCTGAGCTCATTTTGTTTACGAATCATGTTATCACTTCCTGCATTGCTATTGTTTTAGTATTTGCTGAATATTTATGTTGGTCCTCTTTTTTATTTTGATATGAAGGTTTATCACTTTTCTTTGAGGTTACCCTGTGATTTATAATTTTCTTCCAAGTGTAGAACAGTCCGTTCTATCTTATAGTTGTCTTGACTTCCCTACCATCTAGAAGTCCTCTAATGACGCAGATTTTTTTCCCTCTTTTTGGTTTGTAGTTGTCCTCATTTGTTGGTTGGTGTCTCTGGTTACCTGTTTACAATGTTGTAGGCTTATTTACTTTGGATACTTCCATAGCTGGGTTGGTTTCTGGGTTATATCATCACATGTGTTAATGGTCAGTTGTTGGCTGCTATTGCTTCTCTGTCCAAAGGGCTCCCTTTAGCATTTCTTGTAAGGTTTGTCTGGTTTTAACAAATTTCCTTAACTTCTGCTTCTCTGGAAATGTCCTAATTTCACCATCATATCTGAGGGACAATTTTGCTAGGTACATAATTCTTGGTTGAAAATTTTTCTTTCAATGTTATATTTACCAGCAGTAAACCAAGGCCTATTCCTACAAGGCCAGACATGCTGCTTCCCTCCAGCCCTTTCTCTAACCGTTCCTCCCAAAGCACCACCACCTCTCTCCTGGGTTCGATAATTCACTGCAGTGGCCACACAGAGCTCACAGATTATGGG
>NW_006921647.1:396162-397612 GCF_000298275.1 Orycteropus afer afer | reverse complement strand
CTGGTTCCTTGTTTCTCCTGCTTTATCTTGCTTCTTTGTGTGGACTGTGATGCTCTGTTGTCTCCAAGGTATTGTGATGTTTTTGTATTTATTTTTAATTGGTGGTTATATGTTGGAGTAACTTGCCCACAATTTTTGTTTTCTTTGTTTTGTTTGTATGTTATCTATACAGGCAGGGTACTGTGCTGTGCTCCTCTAGTCACCAGTTGACAGCACTTATACACTCACCACCTGTCTCCTTTCATGTTGTCAGCCTCTTGTATGTCCTTGCCGACCCTGGCAAACAGAGCCTGTTTTTAGGTCCCTGGAATCCGAATGAGAATGCTATCACTTTAAAATCCAAAATGGTTGCCACTTGTAAATATTCAAAATGGCTGCACCCTTGGTCACTTTAAATATCCAAAATGTCACCACTTGTAAACATTCAAAATGGCTGCACCCCTGGTCACTTTAAATATACAAAATGGCTGCCACATGTAAACAATAAAAATGGCTGTGCCTTCCAGACAGCAGAAAGTCCACAGCTCAGGTTGTCTCCCTTCTTGCTGTTTACCTTCCTAGTCATAATCCACCAGAACAGTTGTCCCTGTAGCCCTTGGTGACAAGGACTGATCTTTAGGTCAATTCTCTGGTCCCAACACCACTTGGAAATATTCAGGCTGTTGGTCTCGTCAGAGTAGCTGACAGTCCGCAACTCTATCTCTGTACTCACTGTTTTCATTCCAGTTTTTCCACTAGTTGGTGCCTAATCCACTTCTGTATAGTTCCTTTCAAAGCTCAGGATTCCAGGATTATCTTCTGTATCTCTGTCAATTGGTTCTTCTTTTCTTTGTTGAGGAGGGTCTGTGTCGCTTGTCTGCCTATTCCTCCACCTTACCCTGTTAATCTTAAAGCAATACTTTAAAAAGACAAAAGAAATGTAAATAGGAAAAGTGAAAAAAAAATCTCACAACATCTGAGGAGGGAGGAAAATAAGAGAAAAGAGCAAGAGTAAAAGAGTAACAGAAAAAAAATGAGGAAACTGCAAAAAGAAAAACAACAGATGGGAGGAAGCAAAAGAAAGAAAGATCAAAATCAGGAAAAGGGAAGAGGGGGGAGGGGAAGGGAAATAAATAAATAAACAAAAAGGAAGGAAAAAAGAATAATTTAGAAACAAATTTAAAAAAAAAAAAACCTGGGGGGCATGGAAGCTGGACAGGGCACCTAGACTTTGCCAGGGGACCCAGACTGGCATGGAATTCCTGCCAGCGAAGAAGGTGGGTAGAGTTGGTGGATGGCCACACCTCTCTTCAGTAAGGGGTATAAGAGTAACAAGGGGACTATCACACCTTTCTAGTCATCAACCTCCTGCATGGTTGCTCATGCTGTCCTCTGTTGTTGTTGTTGTTGTTGTTAAGTGCCGTCGAGTCGTTTCCGACTCATAGCGACCCCATGCACAGCAGAACGAAAC
>NW_006921647.1:386426-395152 GCF_000298275.1 Orycteropus afer afer | reverse complement strand
TGTTCCACGTCCTCTTCTGAATCCGGCTTGAACCTCTGGAAGTTCTCTGTCAATATACTGCTGCAAACGTTTCTGAATTATCTTCAGTAATATCTGTCCTCTGTAAGTGGAGCCTATTTTTAGGTTGCTGGGATCAGAACACCACTTGCAAATATTCAAATGGCTGCACTACTTTCAAATATTCAAAATGGATACACCCTAAGGTCAAAAGTGCACAGCTCAGTTTGCATCCCTATTTGCTGTATTCCTTTCTTGTTGTTACCCACCAGTTCATTTATCCAAGCAGTCCTTGGCAAGCAGCGTTGATGATCTTATGTTGCTTCCAAGATCATAATGCCACTTGTAAATATTCAAATCGGCCAAGCAGTCAGGACAGCCAACAGTCCACAGCTCTGTTTGTCTCCTTATTCACTGTTTTCATTCAGGTTCTTCTACTAGTTTGTATTTAATACACTTCCTTACCCTTCCTTTCAGACCCCAGCACTCATGGATTATCTTCTGTATCTGTTTCAATGGGTTTCTCATTTCTTTGTTGAAAAGGGTCTGTGTAGCTTGTCTGCCTACTCCACCATGTTACTGGAAGTACTCTTTCCTTGAAATTCTTAGATTGAGATAATTTTGCTTTCCACTGAAGTATGTAAGGAGCACTGGTGGTATAGTGCCTAAGGCATTTGACTGCTAACCAAAAGGTTGGCAGTTCAAACCCACCAGCCACCCTGAAGAAGGAAGACTGGGCAATCTACCTCCGTAAAGATAGAGAGTAAAAATTCTTGCTATAATTTTAAATAGGGTTGTATCATATGTTCCAAATTAGCTTGCAATAACTAATAGTCCAAGAGTAAAAATATGTTCACTCCTACATCCTATGCTCATTTATAGATATTATCTATAGCTTTATATTGTGCCCAGAAGGAGGCTTTCCTAAAGTTTTGAAACTAAGTGCTTTTGTAATTATGTCATTATCTTTGACAACATTTTATGGTGTTCACAAGTGTTAATTAATTCAAGACTTTAAACTACTGCCATTGGAACTCATTACATTTCAAATGTTTCTTTTAACCAGAATATGATAATTTATTTTACTTCTGGGTTTATTGTCTCCAACAACAAATTTATTATGTCATATTCATGCCTTTGAATTATGGTATTGGCAAAGAATATTAAATATACTATGGACTACCAGAACAACAAAGCGTTCCATCTTGGAAGTTCAGCCAGAATGCTCTTTAGAAGCGAGGATGGTGAGACTTCATCTCATGACTTTGGATATGTCACTGGGAGGGATCAATCCTTGGAGAAGGACATGATGCTGGGTAGAAGGTTAGCAAAAAAGAGGAACATCCTCAATGGGATGGACTGACAACAATGGCTGCAACAGTGGGCTCAAATATAGCAACAATTATGAGGATGGTGCAGGACTGGGCAGTATTTCTTTCTGTTGTATGACTCAGCAGCACTTAACAACAAAAACAACATCTTTGTGTGGGTTTGAAATTTAAAACTTAAAATGCATTCTTCTATAAAGCTAATATTATAAATGGTGGCCTACACAAGAATGTTTATCCTGTAATATTGCTTAACTAATTTATTCTACAATTGATTTTTGATCATGACTAATTTTTGTCATTGCTCACAAGGCATGCATCTTCCTTTTTCTGTTTCTGTTATTTCTTCTGTTCTTTTTTACTCTATGTTTGACAAAGTGCCAGTCTATTGATGTGATGTAAACAGCTGTCATGGTGGACTGTTAACTGAAGTACTGGAGAGATTTAAGGCCATCCAGAGATGCTGCAGAGGAAAGGCCTAGTACATGGGGTCACCATGAACTGGAGCCAACTCCATGACAACTGTTACCTATTTTAACCTCTAAATATCTCTCCAATATATCTCTTTCTCATGGTTCACACTACTATTTCCTTACTTCCAGCTCTTCTTGTTTTATCATTTTGACAAATGCCTTTAAACTGCCTCTGAACTTCCTCCATGCTCTCTCCCTTCAACCCATTCTCCACTCTGCTGTCAAAGTTTCAGATCTTGTCATACTTCCCTTCTTGAAACACTTTATCTATAGCAACTGTCTCTACACTTTATCTGTACTAGAAAAAGTTTTGAATATTCAACCTCCAATACTGCTAAATTTAATCTTTATTTTTTTATTGAGATCTACAGAGAACATTCGTTTTGCATTCAACAGTTCATGAACATTTTGTTTTGTGATACTGATTGCAATTCCCACAGTGTACCAGCTCTCTTTCTACTTCCTCTCTATGGTTGGTTATCTTTTCCCTGTGTCCTTCTTGCCTATGCATTCTTGCCTTCTGAGCTTTCTTTCTGTGCAAATGTTGCACTTGTGATCTTCCATTGTTAATTGTTCTAAGGAGTGCATCTTCCTAGTGTAACTGTTCACCCTGTAGGCCTGGTTGAAAGTTAAGCCACAGAGTGAATTTAATCCCAGGCCCAACGGGTAACTAGGGGTCATAGTCTAGGGGTTTCACAAGTCTCTATCAAACCAGTAATCCTGGTCTTTTTTGTCTTTTTAGTGATTTTGAGTTTTACTACACATTCTTTTCTCACTCTGTCCAGGATCTTCTATTGTGATCCCTTTCTGAGTGGTAGTTAGTGGTAGCCTGGTACCATGTGTGGTAGTTAAATTTGTATGTCAACTTGGGTGGGCCTGGTTGAGCGGCTGGGCAGCTGATGGTAGTTGTTCCCCATGATGACACTGGCAATCAACTCCATGTTGGGATCTACCACAAGCAGCTGAGTAGCTGCCTTTGGGATGTGGTCTGCTTCCTGTAAATAAGGAGAATCCTTGAGGATAGTCTCTAGCTTACGGCACGCTTGGACCCTGCAGGTAGCTGTCATTGTTCAGCAGCCTGCCATGCTCTGCCGACCTTGGGACTCACAATGGACTGAATTAATGGCCTGCTGTGTGGTTTGGTAACATCGGGACTGTGCCTTTTTACATGTCAACCTTGGGCTTCTCAGCCTCTGCAGCCTGCAGCTGTCTGAGTGAAGAAACGCCTCTAGCTCCAGTAGGCCAGGAGCACGAGGCAAAGCTAGACCCCAAGGCTGAGGTGCTTTCACCCAGCCCCTAGAGCCTGGCACTTTGAACTTGGACTTAAAGCCTCCAAACTCTAAGAATAAACTATTTATTAAGGCCATCCCATTTGTGGCATATTCCTGTCAGAGCAGCACTAGGTAATCAGAACATCATCTATGCTAAATTTATTCTTAGAATTTACATTTATATTATTCTACTTAGGTCTACTATAAATTATATCATAAGAAGAAATTTTTATAAGATGAATAAATACATGTAAATAAAAATTAGTATTTTGAGCTTGTCTACTCTGTAGACCTGTCTCATCTTCTTGTCCCCTGCCTCCCACCAACTCATATACATGTATGCTATGCTCCTACCTTCTAGCCACAATATAACACTTAAAATTCTCTCCATGTACCACACTCAGTCTTAGCTCTATTATCTTTGCACAGTTAGTTTACTCAGCTGTGAAGTCTTTTTTACACTCCCTTACCTCATCCCCTTCTTTGTCCAACTCATCTTCATTCTCCAGGGTACATTAAACTACTGAATTCAAGGATAAATTCCTTGATCTTCTTAGACAGGATCATTTCTCTGATTTCCCATAGCACCATGGGACTATTTATTTACTTTATATTGTCTGTGTCCTTTAACAGTTTATAATCTCCTTGAAGATAAGGACCATGGAGTTCCTGGGTGGTGTCTATGGTTAATGTGCTCAGCTGCTAAACAAAAGGTTGGAGGTTTGAGTCTACCTAAAGACACCTCAGAATAAAGGCCTGGTGATCTACTTCTGAAAAATCAGCCATGTTGACAGCAATTGGGTCAGGGTATTTCATGTTTATATCATCGACTAGCACAGCACTTGGCTCATAGTGCATCATTTCAGTTCAACTGAAACAATTTGGCCACAGGCACATTTCAGGACACCTACATTTA
Source organism: Orycteropus afer afer (assembly GCF_000298275.1). Taxonomy (NCBI): domain Eukaryota; kingdom Metazoa; phylum Chordata; class Mammalia; order Tubulidentata; family Orycteropodidae; genus Orycteropus; species Orycteropus afer. The sequence goes on along the minus strand of NW_006921647.1, from coordinate 391,167 downwards.
CTTTGAAATACCTGCTGCATATTCTCTCATTCTGCGGATCTTGTTTTGCAGTACCCCCAGCATTCTCCCTGCCTTCAGGTATCATGGAAAGTGACAAATTCCTTTCAGGCTAGTATTTCAGATGATTATGCTTTATGTTCTTATGGACAGGTGGAGCTCAGCATAAAATGAAGATACTTGGTGCTCCCATTCTACCTGCTACTTCTGGACCATAATGGACTACTTGTTAAATAACAAATTTTAGTTTATAAATGTGAGTTCTCAAAGAGGAAAGTTAGAGACAAATTTCCACAAGATACAGAGTTATAGTTAAGCATTTATTCATAACAAAATGTATTTCATAGATGTACAATCATTCATGCACAGTATTTATAGAAACATGTTTGTTTCCACACAGACCAATACTTGCAGTTTAGTAATCATTTATTATAGTCTTTATTTTGTGCCAGGTACTGTACAGTCATCCCTCGGAATCCAGGGAGATTGGTTCCAAGACTGGATGTTCTTGTCCCCTGCATATAACCTATGCACATCCTCCTGTATACTTTAAATCATCTCTAGATTACTCATAATACCTAATACAATGTAAATATTATATAAATAGCACTTTACGCTCCCTCTTAGCCTTTGAGGGATTATTTTGACTTCTTATATGCTTTTTTCCCCTGAATATTTTTCATCTGCAGTTGGTTAAATCCATAGATGTATAACTCACAAATACTGAAGGGCAGAATGTACAAGCTCCTCAGGACTTCTTGTTCTTGTTGTTAGTTGCTTTCCAGTTGGCTCTTACTCATGACAATCTTACATATAACAGTCCTGTGTCATCCTTTTAATCATTGGTGTGTGAGTTCATTGCTGCAACAACTGTATCAATCCAGCTCATTGAGGATTTCCCTCATTTTCACTGACTGTTTTACCAAACATGAGTTCTTTTCTAGTGATTGTTCTTGCCTAATGATATGTAAAGTAAATTAATCAAAGTCTTGCCATCCTCACTTCTAAATAATATCCTGGTTATATTTCTTCTAAGACTGACTTGTTTGTTCTTCTAACAATTCATGGTATATTCAATATCTGTTTTAGACTGGATTCTCTATAGAAGTAAAATTAGTGAAGCTTATATATATTTATCTAAAAAAAAAAAAATGGCTTATACATTAGTGCAGGCTGGAAGTCCCAAGTCTGTGGGTCAGATGTCTAGCTGGAGGCTTCTCCTGACTCACAGAGCTGCAGGGGCTGAGGACCCCAAAATTGGCAGGCAATACAGCAGGCTGCTGGCTTCAGAGGCTGAAAAATCCAAGATTGGCAGGTAAGATGGCTGGCTGTTGGCTCACAGGTTGTGAAAGAAACTATCCCCAAATCACCAGGCAATAATAAAATGGGCCAAGGTTCAAATCCAGGTACCAGAGGTTAGATGATGAAAAGCCAGATGCAGGATCCAGGATGTCCATATACACTGAAAAGAAACCATACTCCTGAGGAAACTCCCTTTCAACTGATTGGCTGCTAATAGCAAATCTCATCATGAAAGTGATTACATTATATCAGATCTCATCATGAAGGATGACTACATCCTAACTGCTAAACCAGAGTGTCAGGGCCCAGCCAAGTTGACACACAACCTTAATTATCACAATATTCTTTACCAACACCACAATTCAAATGCCTCAAAAAAGCATTAATTCTATTCATTGTGCTAGAACTCTACTAGGTTCCGAGAAGTAAAAAATAAGTAACAGTTCCAATTTTCAGGGTATTCATAATCAAATTGGGAGGAATATGCTTGTTTAATTGTATTTATGAGTCAGACTGATTAGATCATTTATTCTTTAAAGTACTCTGGGGGCTTAAAGGAGGGAGTCTAATTTTGACTGGTGCAATCTGAGAAGGCTTTTGGAAATAGGATGATGACTGCATAACATTGTGAACGTAAATAATGTCACTCAGTTGTACACTTACAATAGCAAATTTTATGTGATGTATATATATTACAACAGTACATTTAAATTCCAAATCAGAGAAGGCTTTACAGGAAAATTGACAGTTGGGCTTTGAAGAATGGAAAAATGTTAACAGGTGAGAAAGGGCATTCTAAGCAGAGAAGCCTACATAAATAGTTTCCCCAAGCTGACACTATCTAGAAAAAAAAGGGGATCACAATATTGAGCACTCCCCACAGAATTATGGGAACTATGGCCCTCAAATCTGTTATTTTCACCAGTGTTACTGACCAGGTCAAAAGTTATCCTTTCCACAGTTATCTAGTTTGTAATTTCCTTTCACATATGTAAGCCACCACATTACCCACATATCACTTTTCCTTTTTCACAATGCACTGTCACTCTTCTTGTGGCCGGAAATAGCTCCAGTTACTGCACTGACTCCTCAATCCTTTCTTTTCTAAGCCGGAGTATCTATTGCTCCTGCAGCCTGAGGGCTAGTGGTGCACAGTGCCCACAAGGCAGAGAGAATGCATTAGTTTGATAGCTGGAAGGAAGAGAAGCTACTTTATTTCCACACACACAATGATGTAACTCCTCTCACTAGCCATGTTCCAATGACCCAGGATTCATTTGTATGGTATCCCATTACACTACTGGTTTCGCAGGGGAATAAGAGTACAGTGACTCGTCTGCCAAAGGGTTCCTAAAGAAACTTGGGGAGAATTATCTTCACAAATCTGCATTTCCAAGATTATTATTCTTTTTCATCTCCTACACCACTGCCCAGTTCCTGCTTCCATGCTTCTGGTCACTACACACTGCCCACACAAATACCATTCGAGGCCCACTTCCTAACCTCTCTTAAAACATCTATGGCACTTAGCATATGCATTTGGTTTAATTGTATTTAATTATTTTGGAGAAAGCTGAGGTTTTAAAAATAAATGCTTAAAACATGTTCAGAAAACTGCCCTAACCATCTGAAAGTCTGTGCTGATTCCAGCTCTACCGCTTCCTGTTAAAACTAAGTCTCAGTTCTCTCTTTTGCAAATGGCTTATACTACCTGTCCTGCTTCAGGGGATGAAGATGAAGCTCAAATAAGAATGTATGCAAAAGCATACCTGTAAAATTTTAAATCTGGAAATCCGGTAAGATGGAGGAATAGGCAGACAAGCCACACAGACCCTCCTCAACTAAGAAAAAAGAAACCAATTGACAGAGATGCAGAAGATAATCCTGGAGCCCTGAGCTTTGAAACAAAGTACACAGAAGTTGATGAGGCACCAACTACTGGAAAAACCTGAACTAAAACAGTGAGTACAGAGACAGTCAGGGCAGTGGACTGTCAGCTACTCTGATGGGACCAACAGCCTGAATATTTCCAAGCAGTGTCAGGACCTGAGAATTGACCTAAAGATCGGCCCTGGTCACCAAGGGCTGCAGAGATGACTGTACTGGTGGCCTGTGACTAGTAAGGGAAACAGCAAGGAGGGAGACAACCTGAGCTGTGGACTTTCTGCTGTCCAGAGGGCACATCCATTTTGATTGTTTACATGTAGCAGTCATTTTGGATATTAAAGTGACCAAGAGCACATCCATTTTAAAATGTTTACAAGTGGCTGCCATTTTAGATTTTAAAGTGATAGCATTCTCATTTGGATTCCACGGACCTAAGAATAGGCTCTGTTTGCCAAGGACGGTGGGGAAAAATGAGAGACTGCAACAGGAGGGGAGACAAGTAGTGAGTGTATAAGTGCTGTCAACTAGTGAATAGAGGAGCACAGCATGGGACCCTGCTTATATAGATAACATACAAACAAAACAAAGAAAATGAAAATTGTGGGCAAGTCACTCCAACATATAACCACCAATTAAATATAAACACAGAAATGTCACAATGCCTTGGAGACAACAGAGCATCGCAGTCCACACAAAGAAGCAAGATAAAGCAGGAGAAACAAGGGACCAGAATACAGACCCAAAACACATCCCTGAGGAAGACACAGCATTGGAACTCCCTGACAAGGAATTCAAAAGAATTATATTTAGGTATTTTCAAAGAAATGAGAGGCAGATCAAGGAAAACACTGACAAAATTGAGGAAAACACAGAAACCCTAGAACAATTTCAAAAGATAACACAAGAATGACAAAATAAGTGAAAAATTAGAAATGATATAAAATCTACACAGAGAAATCCAGAAGATTAATATGAAATTTCCAGAAATAGAAAAGACACTGAATGGGCAAAGGAGTAGAATTGAATCAATGGAAGACAGAATTAGTGAGAATGAAGGCAAATACCTGAATACTTCTTTGGAAAGAGACCAATCAGAAAAAAGATCAAGAACAAAATGAAGAAAGCCTAAGGTTCATGTGGGATACCATCAAAAGGAATAACCTACGTGTAATCAAAATTCCAGAACAGGAAGAAAATAAAATCACAGAGAAAACTATTGAAGATTTGTTGGAAGAGAATTTTCCTGGTATGATGAAAGATGAGAATATATCCATTCAGGAAGTCCAAAGAATCCCAAAAAGAATAGACCCCAAAAGAAAATCACTGAGACATATCATCATCAAACTCATCAATATGAAAGACAAAGAAAGAATCCTAAAAGTAGCACAGCAAAAATGAAAAGTTACTGCAAAAACGGCAAGGAGGCCACATGTTCTGACCTCCTCTAACCCTACAAGGGGAAGGCAGGATTACCAGCAGTAACCCAAGGCCTATTACTGCAAGGCCAGACATGCTGCCTCCCTCCAGCCCTTTTACCAACCGTTCCTCCCAAGGC
>NW_006921647.1:379470-385011 GCF_000298275.1 Orycteropus afer afer | reverse complement strand
TTCGTTGCTGTGGAGGGTCAAGGAAAGGTTTATATATGGAGGGAAACATTCTTTGTTGGTTGCCAGGGGAGGGGAGGGAACACTCCAAAAAAAAAAAAAAAATGCACTGACTTATGTCACTTTAGTTTTGTGTATTTCACTGTACATAAATTATATTTCAATAAAATGCATTAAAAATTGTAAATCTGAAGTATTAATATGGACACTTTTGCCTTAACAACTAGATAACAAGTTCTTCTCATGTCTTTTCCACAACTCTCCCAAAGTGCCTAAAATGTGCTAAGATGACAGAAAACCCAGTTGCTGTCAAGTTGATTTTGACTCATGGTGACCCCTACATGTGTCAGAGTAGAACTGTGTTCCATAGGGTTTCAAGAGCTAATTTTTCAGAAGCAGATTGCGAGGGCATCCTTCTGAGGTTCAGGAAGCAGTTGAACTCAATAACCTGTGCACCACGCAGGGACTGAAAGAAGACAGAAGGCTTTCTGTAAGTATTGATTAATATTATTTATTGCTAAAAGGGAAGTCTTTTTGAGTAAGACATTTAATTCTCAGAAACTCATTGATTCTGTGAATTATTTCCTTTAAAAAACTGAGAAACAAGGATATTAAAAAATTTCTGTTAAGAAAATCAAATCAACAAAAAACATATACTTCCCAAGTCTCCAAGCAGGTTGAGGGTGTGGTCATCACAGCTGTGCAGTGCCAAAGGAGCTATGAGGATGTGCACGTTCAGCTTTGAATGAGTGGAGCTGGTACTAAACCCACACAGCAGGAGCTAGGGGAAGTCACTGGTATTGAGTACATTTCTAAACCACCACAACTTACACACATAGCCCTGCCCCATCCCAAGGGAAGTTATTAGGGAACATTTTATGCCAACAGTTAGTTAATTCTGTGTATAGGATTTTATGTGTATGTTACAATCATTTTGTTACTGTAAGAGATCTTTATTGAAAGACCAGCCCAGTCTCAACCTCCTTAATCCTTAACAAAGTTTAAAGAGTGAAATATATAAAAGAAAAAAAAAACAAACTCCATTAGCACTTCCTACTTGTGTTCAAACAGGAATATTAAATGACAGGTGACTTGTTCTTATCTTCCAAATTTCTTGTCCTGTGTACCAACTATCTGCAGCTTAAATAAAATTATGTGCAACATGTTATATTTTAGGATAATCTTTTGCCCTTTTATTTTGATCTTCATCTGGTTTACTAAGTTTGTAAAACAAGCACCCAAAGACCTAAAATTTGCAGAATATTAAAACCCAATTTACTAATTCACTTCCTGAATAAACCAAAACATGTATCATTGATCCCGATTTTGTATTTGCTTAAACAAGTCTTCACAAAGAATTTGTAAAACTGCATGTATATAACATATCAACTACTTATTGGACAAAATATTCCCCCCACAAAAAATCACCAATATTCATAAAGATGCCTCAATGTTTATTAGGCCACCTAATGCCCTTTCTGTATCTACGTAATAGCCTTGTAATTTCTCTACCTGAACAGGCTCTAAGTTGCTATTATGGTAAAGCTGATCATTTGTTTAATAGAATAGAATTATATAAAGTGAGGGACACACTTTTTTTTTTTTTTTTTCAAATAGCTTTATCAAAACAGTTCACATCCTACTTAAAGTGTAAAATTCAATGGCTTTTAGTATGTTCAGGTAGGAATCACTCCTCAATTTTGTAACATATTAGCTAAAAAAATAAACGTGTACTCTTAACCATCAATCCCCTATCATCCCTCACAGCCCTAAACTGCCTATTCTGGATACTAATACAAAGGCATATAATAGGTGATCTGTGACTGGCTTCTTACACTTAGCATGTTTTCAAAGTCTCATTACTGAATCACCGTGAAACCCTAAAAAATGACATATTCATATGCTCAACCTCATAATGGCCAGCCCTTTATGAGCCTCCCCAATGGAAAATAATACATTTAATTGAAAATTTATATTAACTCAGTATTGAGGATATCACCACACTATTTAAATGAAGAAAGATATTAAAAACAAAAATACCCTTCTACATCTTTGCTATTTATTCCTCTAACTTCCCCTGAAATATACCTTTTCTAAAAGGGAGGTCTTTGCATTAGTTTCAGGAGCTTTACTTTATCAAACAGAACAATGTAATATTCATTGTACTGAAAGTTTTAACACTCCAGTGATTTTTCTGATTTTTTGAATGCCAACATTTACAGGCATGGTCTTTGTTTACTTTCTTTACAATCTAAATCAAATTCATTTTTATGTAAGATTTATTAGAAATACCAACATTTTCCATTTGAAATTTCCAATTTCAAAGAAGTCACTTTCGAAAAAACAAATCTATGAAATTCTTCAACATTTTCACCTTAAAATGAAGTTTTACTTTTTAAAATATTTTATTTGATGCATCTGTGAAATTCATGGAAGTATGCATTTCATTAAATAATATATAGACAGTCTTCAAGATTATAGTGGGTTTAGTATTGACAAAATGAAACTTCAAAACATTTAAATCTGATTTTCTTCTACGGCAGGTTATAGCCAACTTTCTGTGACCTAACCACCATTTTTAATCAGCTACAAATGACATACTTGTTTAATCTACAGATTGTTTTCTAATATATTCAACTCACTCAGAGAACTACAGTATTCACATAAAATTTTATTTAATGATTCAGTATCACAGCATGCAGCAACAGGAAGGGAACGAACACTTAATTATCACTTACAATGTGTCAATCACTGTGCTTGTCACTATAAACACATTTGTTTTAATAGGACAGTTCTTTGAAACTTTTTATTCTGGACAATTTCAAACATAAAGTAGCAAGATTAGTGCAACAAACCTCAAGCACCTGTCACTCAGCCTAAGTCATTACCAACTCATGCTCTAAGTGTCAAACCAGTACAGGGAGGCTGAGATCAAATCAAACTACCTGTGATGTCAAATAATGTGATGGATAATAAATCTCATTCCACATGCCGTCTGTGTTTGTGCTGGGGAAACATAAGTTTCCCTTCCCTGTCACTCCAGACCCATCTGCTCCAAGGCACTAAGTCAGCAGGGTACTAACCCCCTTCTGTTTCTTTGGTCTGATAACCCCTCGAAATGACTTACAAACTCCAGAGAAAGGGCTATGTTTAATATAACAGAAAAAAGATAAAAACATATAGGTAGGGAAAGGTCTGGGAGAGATCTGGGCACAGAGCTTCCATGATCTCAGGATATATGCTTACGTACCCAGGAAATGCCAATGAGCCTCTGTCTTCCAAGGCCATTTATTGGCCTCAACCAGTGGCTATGATTGATTGATTACATCATACCTCCTGAGGTTTAGTCAGCATTGGATCTCTCATGATCTGGTCAGCCCTGACTAAAGGCTTCAGGTGCAGTTCTCCTCAGGAATCAGGACCAAAGGGAAAACTGTTCACTGAAGGGAATTCCACAACTCCCACAGTTCATAGCCAATCTTACTTCCTCTCCAACCCTCCAATCCCTTCTTTCATCCTCAACTGGATTATCCTGACAAATTCCAGGCATTATATCATTTCAACCAGAGATTTTTTTAAAGCTAAACTCCTATTAAATTACAAAGAAGAAAAACAATCATACAATGATATTGAATAAACATTTCAATTTATTTCTTTTTATGCATAAATTGAAATCATATTGATTGGCTATCCCTTTTCATTTAACATTAAAAATATTTTCACATACTTTTAAATATGCTTTAAAATATTCTAATAAACTTTTTACTATACCATTTCATACAAAGTCATGCTATTTCTTCATATTGTCTGCCTTATCCTTTTTAGAGAAGTGTGACTTTAAAATTGATATTTTTTTTGAGGTAACTGTACACAATATATTTTAAGAATATAAAAGATGCTATGTACTCTTTACCCAGGTTCCCCAACATCTTGTAAAATCATAGGACAGTATCACAGGATACTGGCATTGATAGTCAAGATACAGAACAATTCCATCACTACAAGATGCTTTTTGTAGTGCTTTTATAGTCAAACCCACACTTCTCTCCCGCTCCTAGCACCTCCTTAACCCTTAGCAATCACTTATCTATTCTCTATTTCTGTATTTTTATCATTTCAAGAAAGCCACATAAATGGAATCATACAGTATGTTGGTCCAAAAGGATATGCATTTCTTTTGGATTGACATTTTTTTTTAAGTACCTTTTATTGAAATATAATTTTTGTACAGTAAAATACACAAAACTAAAGTGACACAGGTCAATGCATTTTTTTTTTTTCTTTTGCAGTGTTCCCTCTCCTCCCCTCCTACCCCTGGTAACCAACAAAGAAAGTTTCTTTCCATATACAAACCTTTCCTTGACTTTTTACAATAATGAACTAATACTGTATTTGTCCTTCTGTGATTGACTTATTTCACTCAGCATACGTCCTTCAAGTTCATCTAGTGGAGTTTTGCAGATTCGACATTATTCTTTAGTGTTGCATAGTATTCCATTGTGTTTAAGTACCATAGTTGGTAATCCGTTCTTCTGTTGATGGGCACATAGATTTCCATCTTTTTTTTTTCTCAGTTTTCTTTTTTTCTTTATTGTGATTTGGGTGAAAACTTACAGAGCAAATTCACTTTCAATACAGCAGTTCACATACACTTTGTCTCATGACATTGACCACAATATACCACAATGCAACAGCTCCCCTCCCACTTCCTCCCAACAGTTACCTCTTCCCTGTGTCCATCTCTCCATGCACTCCTGTCCCCCAGCTGTCTCCCTGTGCATAAGCAGCCCTTCTTTCTTCCATGATTATTCTCTCCAAGGAGTGTATCTACCTCAGGTAAATGAAAAACTCATATGCCTGTCTTTTGTTTGGCTGGAAGCCACAGGTGTGGGTTCAATTCCAGACCTGGAAGGCAACTAGGGGCCATAATCCACCAGGCTCTATCCACCAGGCTCTATCGGACCAGCAAACCCGGTCCCCCTTTTTTTCCTCTCCAAATGATTTTGAGTTTTGTTCCATATTGTTCTCCCTCTCTAACCAAGATCTCCTACATAGATCCCCTTCCAAGTGGTTGACAGTGATAGCTGGGCACCATCTAGTTCTTGTGGTCTCATAGTCATATAGGCTGCAGACTGGATGTTGTACCAGTCGCTAGGACTAATTGTTTCCATGGATTTTTGGTTTTCTTCATTCTTCTTTGCTCTGGACAAGGAGAGACCCATCGTTGCATCTAGATGGCAACTTGCAAGCTTTTAAGATCCCAGTCGCTACTCGCCAAAGTAGGAGGTATAACAATGTTTTGTGTAGTATGTTATGCCAGTTGAGCTTGATGTTCCCTGCAACTATGGTCCCGAGCCCAAAGGTTCAACTACTCAGTCGCTCTGGGTAGCTGGCTGTGACCAAACAGTACTAAAACCTTGCCCTTTGTCAGCTCTACTATACACATGGGAATTCAGATCATACACATAAACTTACAGGACCATTGTCTGTGTGTTAGACTGGGTTCTTAGAGAAACAAAACCAGTAAAGCTTATTTATATATAT
>NW_006921647.1:378599-379370 GCF_000298275.1 Orycteropus afer afer | reverse complement strand
GGATCTCCTCAGTTGCTAATAGCAATTCCCACCTTGGAGTTTACAAAGTCTTATGGGTAGAAAAGCCACACTAAGTAATTTACTACACCGCAGTTACCTACAAGGGGCAACCAATAAGACTAAGCTTGGATTTCTCGGCAGAAACCATGCAGGTGAGAAGGCAATGGGATGGTATATATAACACCCTGAAAGATAAATATTTCCAAACAAAAATTATGCACCCAGCAAAACTGTCCCTCAAATATGATGATGAAATCAGCACATTTCCAAATAAGAAGAAATTAAGGGAATTTGTTAAAATCATACCAACCTTACAAGAGATGCTAATGGAAGTCCTTTGGACAGAGAAGCAACAACAGCCAACGACAACTGACCATTAACACACATGACATAACCCAGAAACCAACCCAGCTATAGAAGTATCCAAAGTAAATTAGTCTACAAGATTGTAAACAGGGAACCAGAGACATCATTTGACAAATGAGAGCAACTACAAACCAAAAAGAGTGAAAAAACTGTGTAGTTACAGAACTTCTAGATGGTAGGGAAGTCAAGACAACTATAAGACAGAATGGACTGTTCTAAACTTGAGAAGAAAACTTTAAATCATAGGGTAACCTCAAAGAAAAATGATAAACCTTCACATTAAAATAAGTAAGAGGACCAGCACAAATATTTAGCAAATACCAAAACAACAGCAACAAAGGAAGTGATTACACTATTCACAAACAAAACGAGCTCAGCATAGAAAATTATATGGAACAAAGAAAT